>NC_057814.1:179118650-179139722 GCF_018294505.1 Triticum aestivum
ACTAGAGTTGATGGGTGTAATATGTACTTCTCTCACAAGTATTTGAAAAAAGTTGAACAAGTATTTGAAGAAATGTTGAACAAATATTTGAAAAATGTTAATCAAGCGTTCAAAAAATGTTCAACATGTATTTGAAAAATATTGAACAAGAATTTTAAAAAAATGTTAATCAAGCATTCAAAAAATGTTGAACAAGTATTTGGAAAATGTTGAGCAAGTATTTGAAAAAATGTTGATCATCTATATAAAAATGTTGAATAAGTATTTGAAAATTTTTGAACAAGTATTTGAAAAGTGTTGAAGAGGTATTTGACAAAATGTTGATCATGTATACAAGAATGCAGATTGAAAAACCAAAAGAAACAAAGAAAAACCAAAAGAATGAAAACCAAAAAAGGAAAACAAAAAATGGAGAAGAAAAAAGAAACCCCAAAAATGGAGAAGACAAAAGAAAATAAAAAACGAAGAAACAAAATGAAACAAAAGAAAACGAAAAAAACCTTAAAAAATAAAGAAGGAAAAAAGAAGAAAAATGGTTGCAGTTTTTGTTCCCCGCTATACATATCTAGGAGATGAGAGACTAGTTAGACCATATGAAAAATTGCAAACAGTAATTGAATTTGAAATGGTGGAACAAATTTGAAATAACTCAAATAATATTTGAAGTAAAATATTTCATTCGTCTAAAGATGCTTATGTATGTTTGGAGACGAGTATAAGAGGCGAATAAAACGTGTCTATGAGTGGAGACGTTAATTGAATTTGAAATGGTGAAACAAATTTAAAATAAATCAAATAGTATTTGAAGTAAAATATTCCAATTGTATAAAGATGCTTATGTATATTTAGAGTATCAACGTCCCAAGAAAGCGTCTTATGCCATGTAAGACACGCTTGGCAAACGTGTCTACTTGGTTTTGACGGTCCGTGGGGATACGCTCCAAGGACGCTTTACTAAAACGGCTCTATAGTTGCCTAGAGATGAAACAACACATCCCTAGGTACAAAATTGAGCATGTCTAGTGACTGTTTTTGTTGTAGTGGCAACGTCTTCCTCTTGGCCGTGGGCACCGGCAAGGCCCGCGCAGGCCGCCGCCCCGTCTTTGTAGTGTGCGTCAGGGGCAACGCCGCAGACGCTGACACGAGGCACTACGAAAAAATTACACTTCTGTGATGATACGTGTTTGTCATAGTAGGTCATGTTTTCTGTCATGCATGTACATCCATGGCGATTTTATGACAGAATCAAGATAGTCATACCTGTGCTGTCGTAGAAGTGTTCCATGACAATACCAAAATTATCATCACGGAAGTGTCCACTTCTGATACGTCCATTTTGCATCATGTTTTCCTATTGTTAATTATGATGTTTTTATCCATAATAATGCTTTTTGGAGTAATTCTAATGCCTTTTCTCTCATAATATGCAAGGTATACACAAAGAGGGAGAATCCCGACAACTGGAAATCTAGACCTGGAAAAACTACGTCAGGCCACCTATTCTGCACAACTCCAATCAAGCTGAAACTTCACGGAGATTTTTTATCAAATATATGATGAATATTGGAGCAAATAACTACCAGAGGGGCCCACTAGGTGGGCACAACCCACCTGGGCGCGCCAGGGAGCCCAGGCGCGCCCTGGTGGGTTGTGCTCACCCAGGCCCACCTCCGGTGCCCATCTTCTAGTATATAGGTCATTTTGACCTAGAAAAATAATAATAAGGAGAGGACTTTCGGGACGGAGCGCCGCCGTCTCGAGGCGGAACTTGGGCAGGAGCACTTTTGCCCTTCGGCGGAGCGATTCTGCCGGGGGAACTTCCCTCCCGGAGGGGGAAATCACCGTGATCATCATCACAAACAACTCTCCCATCTTGGGGAGGGCTATCTTCATAAACATCTTCAACAACACCATCTCATCTCAAATCCTAGTTCATCTCTTGTGTTCAATCTTGTTACCGAAACTATAGATTGGTGCTTGTGGGTGACTAGTAGTGTTGATTACATCTTGTAGTTGATTATTATATGGTTTATTTGGTGGAAGATTATATGTTCAGATCCAATATGCTATTTAATACCCCTCTGATCTTGAGCATGATTATCATTTGTGAGTAGTTACTTTTGTTCTTGAGGTCACGGGAGAAATCATGTTGCAAGTAATCATGTGAACTTTATATGTGTTCGATATTTTGATAGTATGTATGTTGTGATTCCCTTAGTTGTGTCATGTGAACGTCGACTACATGACACTTCACCATATTTGGGCCTAAGGGAATGCATTGTGGAGTAGCAATTAGATGATGGGTTGCGAGAGTGACAGAAGTTTAAACCCCAGTTTATGCGCTACTCCGTAAGGGACCGATTGGGTCTAAAAGTTTAACGCTATGGTTAGAATTTATTCTTAATACTTTTCTCATAGTTGCGGATGCTTGCGGGAGGGTTAATCATAAGTAGGAGGTTTGTTCAAGTAAGAACAACACCTAAGCACCGGTCCACCCACATATCAAATTATCAAAGTAGCGAACATAAATCAAATCAACATGGTGAAAGTCACTAGATGAAATTCCCGTGTACCCTCAAGAATGCTTTGCTTATTATAAGCGATCGTTTTGGCCTGTCCTTTGCCTCAAAAGGATTGGACTACCTTGCTGCACTTTTGCTACTACTATCGTTACTTGCTCGTTACAAATTATCTTGCTATCAAACTACTCTGCTACTTATAATTTCAGCACTTGCAGACATTACCTTGCTAAAACCACTTGTCATTTCCTTTTGCTCCTCGTTGGGTTCGACACTCTTACTTATCGAAAAGAGCTACAATTGATCCCTATACTTCTGGGTCATCAAGGCTATTTTCTGGCGCCGTTGCCGGGGAGTGAAGTGCCTTTGGTAAGTGGAATTTGGTAAGGAAACATTTATATAGAGTGCTGAAATTTATTGTTACTTGTTACTATGGAAAACAATCCTTTGAGGGGTTTGTTCGGGGTATCTTCACCTCGAACGGAACCACAATTAGCTACCCCTCAACCTACTGCACCTACTGAAAATATTAAATATGAAATTCCTTCGGGTATGATAGAACAACTGCTAGCTAATCCTTATGCAGGAGATGGAACTGAACATCCTGATATGCACTTGATATATGTGGAACAACTTTGTGGATTGTTTAAGCTTGCAGGTTTACCTAGAGATGAAGTTATGAATAAGGTTTTCCCTTTATCTTTGAAGGGAAAAGCATTAGCACGGTATAGGCTATGCGATGATATTGGATCTTGGAATTGAAATCGATTGAAATTGGAGTTCCATCAAAAAATTTATCCTATGCATCTAGTTCATCGTGATCGAAATTATATATATAATTTTTGGCCTCGTGAAGGAGAGAGTATCGCTCTAGCTTGGTGGAGGCTTAAGTCAATGTTATATTCATGCCCCAACCATGAGCTCTTAAGAGAAATTATTATCCATAATTTTTATGCCCGGCTTTCTCGTAATGATCAAACCATGCTTGATACTTCTTGTGCTGGTTCTTTTTTGAAGAAGACTATTGAATTCTGGTGGGATCTTTTGGAAATAATTAAACACAACTCTGAAGATTGGGAACTTGACAAAGGTAAAGAGTCAGGTATTAAACTTAAGTATGATTGTGTTAAATCTTTTATGGATACAGATGCTTTTCAAAAATTTAGCACTAAATATGGACTTGACTGTGAGATAGTAGCCTCTTTTTGTGAATCATTTGCTACTCATGTTGATCTCCCTAAAGAGAAGTGGTTTAAATATCACCCAAATATTAAGAAGAAATTAAAAAACGGTACCAATTAAAGAAGAAACCATAATTTATAATGTTGATCCAGTTGTTCCTTCTGCTTATATTGAGAAACCACCTTTCCCTGTTAGGATAAAGGAACATGCTAAGGTTTCAACTGTGGTTAACAAAAGCTATATTAGAACACCTAAACCTGATGAACAAATTAAAGTAGAACCTAGTATTGCTATGGTTAAAGATCTCTTGGAAGAAGATATGGATGGGCATGTTATTTACTTCTGTGAAGAAGCTGCTAGAATTGCCAAACGTGATAAAAAGGATAAACATAGACCTATTGTTGGCATGCATGTTGTCTCAGTTAAAATAGGAGATCACTATTATCATGGTTTATGTGACATAGGTGCTAGTGTGAGTGCTATTCCTTACACCTTATACCAAGAAATTATGAATGGCATGACACCCGCAGAGATAGAAGACATAGATGTTACTATTAAACTTGCTAATAGAGACACTATATCACCAATTGGGATTGTTAGAGATGTTGAAGTCTTGTGTGGGAAAACAAAATACCCTACTGATTTTCTTGTTCTTCGTTCCCCACAAGATGACTTTTGTCCCATTATCTTTGGTAGACCTTTCTTGAACACCGTTAATGCTAAGATAGACTGTGAGAAGCAAACTGTGGGTGTTAGTTTTGGTGATGAGTCTCATGAGTTTAATTTTTCCAAGTTTAGTAGAAAGCTTCATGAAAAATAATTGCCTAGTAAGGATGAAATAATTGGTCTTGCTTCTATTGTTGTGCCACCTACTGATCCTTTAGAACAATATTTGCTAGACCATGAAAATGATTTTCATATGCATGAAAGAAATGAAATAGATAATATTTTCTTTGGACAACGTCCTCTACATAAACACAATTTGCCTATTGAAACTCTAGGAGGTCCTCCTCCACCTAAAGGTGATCCTGTGTTTGAATTAAAGCAATTGGCAGACACTTTGTAATATGCTTATCTTGATGAAAACAATATATATCCTGTTATTATTAGTGCTAACCTTTCAGAACATGAAGAAGAAAGATTATTGAAAGTTCTAAGGAAGCACCGAGCTGCTATTGGACATACCCTTGATGATTTAAAGGGCATTAGTCCAACTCTATGTCAGCATAAAATTAATATGGAACCTGATGCTAAACCCGTTGTTGATAACCAACGTCGGTTAAATCCGAAGATGAAAGAAGTGGTAAGAACGGAAATATTAAAACTCCTGGAATCAGGTATAATCTATCCCATAGCTGATAGTAGATGGGTAAGTCCTGTTCATTGTGTCCCTAAGAAAGGAGGTATTACTGTTGTTCCTAATGATAAGAATGAACTTATTCCACAAAGAATTGTTACAGGCTATAGAATGGTAATTGATTTTAGAAAATTTAACAAAGCAACTAGAGAAGATCATTACCCTCTGCCTTTTATTGGTCAAATGCCAGAAAGATTATCTAAGAACACACATTTTTGCTTCCTTGATGGATATTCTGGTTTTTCACAAATAACTTTCTCTCAACCTGATCAAGAAAAGACCACTTTTACTTGTCCCATTGAAACTTATGCTTATAGAGGTATGCTTTTGGTTTATGCAATACACCTACTACCTTTCAAAGATGTATGACTGCTATATTCTCTGACTTTTGTGAAAAGATTAATTGTTGAGGTTTTCATGGATGACTTCTCTGTTTATAGGAAGTCTTTTGATGATTGTTTAAGCAATCTTGATCGAGTTTTGCAGACATGTGAGCAAACAAATCTTGTCTTGAATTGGGAGAAGTGTCACTTTATGGTTAATGAAGGTATTGTCTTGGGTCATAAAATTTCTGAAAGAGGTATTGAAGTGGACAAAGCTAAGGTTGATGCAATTGAGAAAATGCCATGTCCTAAAGATATCAAAGGTATTCGTAGTTTCTTAGGTCATGCTGGTTTCTATAGGAGATTTATCAAAGACTTTCTAAAAAATTTAGGCCTCTTACGAGTCTTTTGCAAAAGGATATTCCTTTTGTTTTTGATGATGATTGTTTAGAAGCCTTTGAAACACTCAAGAAAGCCTTAATTTCTGCACCTATTGTTCAACCACCTGATTGGAACTTGCCTTTTGAAATTATGTGTGATGCTAGTGATTATGTTGTTGGTGCTGTTCTAGGACAAAGAGTTGATAAGAACCTGAATGTTATTCATTATGCTAGTAAAACTTTTGACAGTGCTCAAAGAAACTATGCAACTACAGAAAAAGAATTCTTAGCAGTGGTGTTTGCTTGTGATAAATTTAGACCTTATATCATTGATTCAAAAGTAATTGTTCACACCGATCATGCTGCTATTAAATATCTTGGAAAAGAAGGATGCTAAACCTAGACTTATTCGATGGGTTCTCTTGTGATACGTCTCCAACGTATCTATAATTTTTGATTGTTCCATGCTATTATATTATCAATCTTGGATGTTTCATAATCATTTTATAGTCATTTTATATCATTTTTTGTTACTAACCTATTGACATAGTGCCAAGTGCTAGGTGTTGTTTTCTGCATGTTTTTTACATCACAGGAAATCAATACCAAACGGAGTCCAAATGCAACGAAACTTCATGGAGAATTTTTATGGACCAGAAGACACCTAATGGGCAAAGGCTGCGCCTAGGGGATGCTCCGAGGAGAGCACAACCCACCAGGGCACGCCAGGAGGCCCAGGCGTGCCCTGGTGGGTTGTGCCCACCTCGGGTGCCCCAAGGACCGCCTCTTTGCTCTATAAGTACCCCAATATTCCAGAAACCCTAGGGGAGTCGACGAAAATCAATTCCAGCCGCCGCAGAGTCCAGAACCACCAGATCCAATCTAGACACCATCACGGAGGGTTTCACCACTTCCATTGGTGCATCTCTGATGATGCGTGAGTAGTACTTTGTAGACCTCCAGGTCCATAGTTAGTAGCTAGATGGCTTCCTCTCTCTCGCTGAATTCTCAATACAATGGTCTCTTGGAGATCCATATGATGTAACTCTTTTTGCGGTGTGTTTGTTGGGATCGGATGAACTTTGAGTTTATGATCAGATCTATCTTTTTATATCCATGAAAGTTATTTGAGTTTCTTTGATCTCTTATATGCATGATTTCTTATAGCCTCGTATTTCTTCTCTGATATTTGGGTTTTGTTTGGCCAACTTGATCTATTTATCTTGCAATGGGAAGAGGTGCTTTGTAGTGGGTTCGATCTTATGGTGCTTGATCCCAGTGACAGAAGGGGAACCGACACGTATGTATTGTTGCTACTAAGGATAAAACGATGGGGTCTATCTCTACATAGATAGATCTTGTCTACATCATGTTATCGTTCTTATTGCATTACTCCGTTTCTCCATGAACTTAATACACTAGATGCATGCTGGATAGCGGTCGATGTGTGGAGTAATAGTAGTAGATGCAGGTAGGAGTCAGTCTACTAATCTTGGACGTGATGCCTATGTATTGATCATTGCCTGGATATCGTCATGATTATTTGAAGTTCTATCAATTGCCCAACAGTAACTTGTCTACCCACCGTTTGCTATTTTTCTCAAGAGAAGCCACTAGTGAAACCTACGGCCCCCGGGTCTCTTTCTCATATTATTTGCCTTTGCGATCTATTTGCCTTTGCTTTTATTTTCAAATCTATTAAACTAAAAATACAAAAATACCTCGCTGCATTTTATTATTATTTATTTTATTTGGCATTCGATCTATCAACCTATTACAACTTTCTCCCGTCCACGTGCCAATTTCTGGCGCCGTTACCCGAAAGGGATTGACAACCCCTTTAACACGTCGGGTTGCGAGTGGTTGTTATTTGTGTGCAGGTTGTAAGGGCATATTTATCCCTAAGTGGTTTTGGTGATTGATGACAATGCATTTGCGTACTAATCGTGTGCATTGAGCATTTCAGATATCTCATGTCTAGGCACAAGACGATTTGGTGCCCCTCAGAGCTTATCAAAGACGGCGTTTCTCTATTTTTTTTCGGTGGATTTGAGTCGTAGGAAAGCCGCACTATTAAAAGGGGGTCCGCTTTGGAAAGGTTAGGGTGGAATCATCACGTACACATCTATTCCTTTGCACCACCTTTCCTTGCTTCTTTGGAGCACCGGTTGTTCCCCTTGTAGCTGCGAAGATGAAGGCATCATAGTGCTACTGGTCTGCGGCATGCGGTAGTACTACTCAAGGGAGCAGTAGTACCACAGCTGGCCACGGTAGTACCGCCCTGAGGTAGCCCTAGTACCGCAAGTGCGGTAGTACCGCTCCTAGCATGCGGTAGTACCGTGGCCTCTGGCCCAATACCGTTGCATGAGCGGATGTAGGGGGGAAGTAATTTTTTACTTCCACACCCTATGGGGTAGTACCGCTCCGTGTGAGCTGTAGTACCGTGCCGGATTTTTGCACTGACCAAAACTCAGCGGAAGTAGTCACGGATGTAATTTTATTAGTCCGTGCCTTCCCAGCCCAGGATGTGCTCCGCCTTGCGGTAGTACCGCAAGGGCGCATGGTAGTACCGATCCGGCGGTTCTACCGCTCATTGCCTTGTGCAACAGAGCCTCACCTGGCTCCTGTCGCGCGAGCGGTAGTACCGCACCTCCCAGCGGTAGTACCGCAAGCCAGTGCGGTAGTATCGCTTGGAGATGCGGTAGTACCGCATGTCGTGGGCTGAGTAGGTGGGTAACGGTTGGATTTGTCCTCTCACTATTTAAGGGGGGTCTTCTTCCCCAAGTTGACTACCTCTTCCCTTCCAAAGCTCCATTGTTGCTCAAAGCTCCATTTTCGCCCGATCTCTCTCCCTAGCCAATCAAACTTGTTGATTTTCTAGGGATTGGTTGAGAAGGCCTCGATCCACACTTCCACCAAGAGAAATTTGATTCCCCCCACTAATCCCTTGCGGATCTTGTTACTCTTGGGTTTTTGAGCACCCTAGACGGTTGAGGTCACCGCGGAGCCATATTCCATTGTGGTGAAGCTTCGTGGTGTCGTTGGGAGCCTCCAATTAAGTTGTGGAGATTGCCCCAACCTTGTTTGTAAAGGTTCGGTCGCCGCCTCCAAGGGCACCAATAGTGGAATCACGGCATCTCGCATTGTGTGAGGGCGTGAGGATAATACGGTGGCCCTAGTGGCTTCGTGGGGAGCATTGTGCCTCCACATCGCTCCAACGAAGACGTACTTCCTTTCAAAGGGAAGGAACTTTGGTAACACATCCTCGTCTCCACCGGCTCCACTCTTGGTTATCTCTTACCTTTACCTGCGCAAGCTTATATTGTGTTGCATCTCTTGCTTGCTTGTGTGCTTGTTGTTATTGCATCATATAGGTTGCTCACCTAGTTGCATATGTAGACAACCTACTTTGATGCAAAGTTTAAATTGGTAAAGAAAAGCTAAAAATTGTTAGTTGCCTATTCAGCCCCCTCTAGTCAACTTTATCGATCCTTTAAATTGGTATCAGAGCCTCATCTCTTTATTAAGGACTTTGCCGTCCGAAGGGTATGGTTGACACCGTAGACGTTGGGGAGGAGCACTCCGGTATGAATCTGTTCTCGTCTACGGCCGATGGGAACCGCGGTCTCTCGTGAGGAGTTCAATGTGGCTTTGGACACATTGAAAACCTCCATGACGACCGAGGTTGAAAGCATGTCTAACAAGTTCTTAGAAGGCCTTAAATTATCCACCGCACCTATGAAAGTAGGTGATCCCGCTAACAAGATGACGGATGCTAACTCCGACAAGGGGGAAGCTACTAGTGACAAAGTTCCTTTATCTAGTGGTAGAAATGGTAGTGGCATCTTTGCCCATGTTGAACCTCCACTTACTTATGGAGGACCGGTTCCCTCCACTCATTTGAATCATGTTGGTCCTCCTCCTAAGATTGTGAAAAATGAGGATTTTGACTCTTGGGTGTATCGCTTTAAACGTCATTTGAATCATGTTAATACTAATCTTTGGAGAATCATTGAGCAAGGTTTCTATCCGCATGACCCAAGCAACTTCACCCCTAGAGAAGCCGTAGATCATTGATTCAACGAGAATGCTCTCTTCATCATCCAATATGCAATTCCATCCGAAGATATTGCGCATCTCCAACCTTTCACCGTGGCCAATGAAGCATGGCACCATGTTGTTTCCATTTACAAGGGAAGCGCAAGCATTCAACGCTCCAACTATGAGGTGGTGCAAGATGAAGCTGATGAGTTCACAATGAATGGAGATGAAGAACCTCGTGAGCTTTACCGGAGATTAACCACTCTCGCGGTCTCACTCTGAGATCATGGGAGCAAGGATACGGATGACAATTGGATCAAGCGCAAGTTCCTCAAGGCATGATGCCTTACGACAAGGTCATGTCCTCCGTCATCCGTCAAAGGCCGGACTTCCACACCTTGTACTCAAGTGAAGTGTTGGATGAGTTTGTGGCGATGAGGATCTTGGACAAGACCGCCGACAATGCAGTGTTGCATTCTCAAAGAGCAAAGAAGCGCAACCTTGCCTTGAAGGCCAAGGCTAGTGTGGAGGAATAGGATGAAGAGGAAGAAGAGGAGAGCAACCCCGAAGATACAAAATATGCTTATCATGAGCACATGGCTCTTGCTTCAAGGCAATTTTGGAGCAAGAAGAACACAAGGCCCAACTTCAACAAGAACAACTCAAGTGGCGAGAAGGGAAAGCAACGTGTGAGGACTTGCTATAATTGTGGCAATGTGATCCACTTTGTTGTGGAGTGCCCATATAAGAAGAGGGAAGACAATGGTGGCAAGCTCATCCGAAAAGACAAAGCCAAGTCCTTCCCCAACAAGAACAACTTCACCAAGAAGATTCCTCCCAAGGGATTGGTGGCACAAGAAAAGTACAATGAGGATGATGATGATGATGATGATGAAGACGGAGAGTCGGTTGCCATGGCCTCCGTTGCCACTGCGACAACTCCACGGGTGTCCCTCTTCGACTCACCCAATGAGAACATCACCACCAAGTGCCTCATGGTTAAAGACATCAACAAGGTAACCTCCAACATCAAAACTACCATAATTACTAATCCTTATTTGACGGATTGCATTGATGAAAGTGAGGTGTCTAATGAGGAGGAAAATGAATTTGAGTCTTTTATGAGTAAGCTCAAGGGTAAGTCCAAGAAGCACTTTGTTGCTCTCTTGGAACAACTTGGTGAAGCCAATGACATGATCGAGGCTCATGAAGAAACCATCTCTAAGATGGAGGGGCATAGTCGTGACTATGCCGATGAGATATCAGATCTATCTAATGCGCCTGAGGAGGAGCGTGGTCGTCGTTTGGCTCTTGAGGAGTCACACAACGACGATCATGCTAAAATTAAGAAAGATCTTGATCATGCTCTTGTTGTATCTCGTGTGCTAAATTTCGAGAAGGCTAAACTTGGGGTTGATCTTGCTAGACTCAAGGAGGAGTTTGATATACTTGACAAGGCTCACAAGTCCTTGAAGGGTACTCATGCTAGCCTTAAAGAGTCTCATGATCAACTCCAAGTGAAGCTAACCAAGGAGAAAGCCACTTTTCCTCATATGGTTTTAATTGATAACGCAAATGCTACTAACCCATGTTGTGAGCATGTGCATCTTGTGGAGGAGAATGCAAAGTTGAAGGAGCAACTTGAGAAAGGCCTTGTGTTTTGCATACAAGGTGAGAAGAACCTCAACGACCTTTTGAGCAATCAAAAGGAAGTTGTGGCCAAAGAGAGAATTGGGTTCGCACCCAAGTCCAAGAACAAGAAGAAGAATGACAAGGCCAAACGACCTCCTCCTCTCAAGCAAACTTTTGTGAAGGAGGGAGATGGTGCTTCTAAGGAGAAGAAGAACAATGTGAAGGGTGGTGGTGTCAAGAAGGGCAATGCCACCCCTTCCAACAATGCCAGCGATTTTAACCCTTCTTATGTGTTATGCCGTGCGAGTGATGGGCATGTTTATGCTAAATTTGTTGGTTCTCCTTATGAGTACATTGAATGGTCTATTTGGGTTCCTAAGACCCTTGTTACTAACATCAAAGGACCCATTACAAGATGGGTACCTAAAACCAAGCATTGATCTCTTGTAGGTGTTTGCTTCCAGTGGGGGATCATGGTTGCTCGATAGTGGAGCCACAAATCATATGACCGGAAGCAAGGACTTGGTGGTGGACGTGCATAAGATTTCATGTATGCCCACCAATGCCGAGTGGGGTGATGCCTCGTCTTCTAAGGTATTGGGACTTGGCAAGGTTGTCATTTCTCATGGTCTCACGATCGAGAAAGTCATGCTTGTTGAGTCCCTCGCATACAATTTACTTTCCGTTCATCAACTTGCACTCATGGGCTTTGCCACTTTCTTTGATATTGATACCGTGGCCCTCTTGTGGAGCAAGACTCTTAAAGTAGCCTTTGTTGGGCATGTCGAAAACGGTCTCTATGTGATTAACTTTTCGGAGCGACCCACTAAGACCGCGACATGCCTAATGGCTAAAGTTGACGTGGGATGGCTTTGGCATCGCCATCTAGCCCATGTCAATATGAGATCTTTGCAAAGTCTTCTTAAGTGGGACCATGTCCGTGGACTAACACATGTTAGTTTTGCCAAAGATCATGCTTGCAGTGCTTGTATTGAAGGAAAGCTACATGAGAAGGCTCACCCTCCCACGACTATCATCTACTCGAAGAGGCCCTTGGAGCTCCTTCACTTGGATCTCTTTGGACCTCCATCCTTTGATAGTCTTGGGGGTAGAAAGTATTGCTTGGTGATTGTGGATGATTATTCAAGATACACTTGGGTATACTTCTTCAAGAGGAAGAGTGAGACCCAACAAACCGTCATTGACTTTGCAAATAAAGCTCAACGCCAACACAATGCAAAGATCTTGACGATAAGAAGTGACAACGACACCGAGTTCAAGAACTACACCTTGGATGAGTTTCTTAGTGATGAGGGGATCAAGCATCAATATTCCGCACCTTACACCCCTCAACAAAATGGTGTAGCGGAGAGGAAGAACCGGCCGTTGATGGATGCGGCAAGGACCATGATGGCGGAGTTCAAGTCTCCATACAACTTTTGGGAAGAAGCCATCAACACCACGTGTCATGCATCAAATCGGCTCTATCTCTGCAAAGGCTTGAACAAGACTCCATATGAGATACTCACCGGTAACAAGCCCAACCTCAAGTACTTCCGGGTGTTCGGGTGTAAGTGTTTCATTCTCAAGAAAGGTGTTCGTTTGTCTAAATTTGAGGCTAGAGCTCATGAGGGCATATTTGTTGGTTATGCTACAAACTCTCATGCTTACCGTGTCCTCAATAAGTCCACGCACTACTAGGAAAAGGCTAATTAGTGGCGCACCTGTTTTGGCCATTAATGGCGCACTACGGGTGCGCCACTATCATCACGCCACTAGTGACTAGTACTAATGGCGCACCCTTGGTGCGCCATTAGTATACCAGACAATAGTGGCGCACCTGGGAGTGCGCCATTACTATGCCTCCCAGGGGGCCATATTTACCTTGTGCTCTGGGTTACTAATGGCGCACTTCTAGACAATGCGCCACTAGTGTGTTTATTGCAGTGCGCCACTAAAGTGCAGTGTGGTGCGCCACTAGTATGAATATTAGGATTTTTTTTCTTTTCGGATATTTGCACAGGTTACAAAATATATTACTGCACAGAATATAGACAGCACAACATATAAACAACAGATTTATCGAATACAATAGAAGATTAGTCTCCGAATACAATTCATAATATTAGTATCCGAATTCAAAAGACCGAACAAAGTTAGAACATTACAAGTCTCGAGACTACGAGTAGTGAGTTTGTCTTCACATTACAAGTCAATATCGATCATCTAAACTACCATCACATAGAAGAGAGCTGCGGTCATCACGATGAGCATCATCGTGATGAAACTGGTCTTCATCCGGTTCCTCCTCCGCTCCCTCCTCTCTCCCGCTAGATAGCGCGCGTATCTAGCTTCCACCTCCGCCCTAGTGGTGTACCCTTTGTAACTGTTACCGCTGTAACGGTGAACCTGTCTCCGACACTCCTCCCAGTCGTCGTAGACTCCGGGAACCTTACCCTTGTACACGACATACGACGGCATCTCTATGCACTAGACAAACAAAACGTTAGTAGCAATTCACAGACAATACATAAGCAATATATAAGTATGCAACAAAAGGATCGGAAGAGAAAAGCAACACATTAATAGCACGATTCATGGTCCTACTAATAAATAGCATTGATTACATATAAGTTGAACGACTGTCCAAACCAAAGAGACATACAAGTTCATTAAAGTTTAATTACAACATGAGCTAATCGATATTTCAGAACTACATAGCATCACTACTTTCGACTCGACTCAGGGACCGGAGCATGGATGAAGCCGCCGTCTGTCGTGATGGTCATGAAATCGCGGGCGTTGTCAGCCTGCATTTGTAGCGTTGTTTCTATCTCACTGTTGGACGGTTGATATCTGAGGTAGAACTGCCCCGAGGTACGAAGGACATCTTGATGGATGATTTCTGCAAACTCCAACTGGATGCGAAAGAATTCTTGTCTGATGTCCGCGTCCTGGATTGCCGACAAGCGTGCGGCCCAATCTTTGAGATTATTTGGTAGCAGAAGGTGATTATGGTCCTGTACGATCGCCCGCATGTGATGGAGGGCGTAGTAGGCATCCTTCTGACCGCCAGGCGGCTGCTTGACGCAGGGGAGCGTCGTATTGTGGGTGAACACGTGCTTGCCGTACCTACGAATTGGCCTGCTGAAGGTGCCTCCAGATCTGGCGTAGCCGGGGAGAACATCATCAAGAACTTTCTTGATATTTGTGTAGTATTTCTTCGACTGACGGTCCGAGTCGAAATACGTGGCCATGGAATATTTCGGGCTTAAGAGGATGAGTGTGCAATGTGTGTCACTGCACAAAACACGGAATGTTAGAAAAAAAGAACGATCGAAATCTAAGAAATCATATGTTACGGGGCGGTGAGGGGATGACTTACTCGGGAAAGTAAGGCACGAGGAAGTTATCCTTATCTGGGTTTGCCAGAATGACGCCTTCGAGGTATGAACTCGCGACTTGCCGGTCCCCAGCGCTGCCCAAGATCTTGGCACACATGTTGAAGGGGTCGACTATCACGATGTCCGGGGTCTTGTCTCTAATGATCCGCATCTCCATACTCAGCGAAAATAGCCGAACAAAGGTGTAGTGCAGCGGATGAAGGTTAAACGTAGCAAAGATGTCATCAAACCACAGGACGATCATACCCCCGATGGCGCTATCCACAAAGCCCTTGCCCTCTGGCACCTTGGCCACGAAAACCGGGTATGCCAGATCATTCTCGGAGAGACGCCGCTTCTCCAAAGAAAGAACACTGTCATGCAGACTCCGCATAGCACCGGTTGCAGCATTGAGCAGATTAGTCGGTAGCATCGGCCTACCCGCCACATGCACCCTCCTCGAGATATCCTTAGGTGAAGGTGGCCCATCCTAAGCATGGATCGTACTCGGTGCCGGCTGGCTCGCACCCTTGTTATTCTTTCTTTTCCGTCCCTTCTTCTTCTGCTGTAATGGGATCGAGTTCTGCTCAGAGACCGCCTCTTGAGTGTGTTGGGGCTGATAATATTTCGCACCTCGGCTATCTGAGGCTCGGTGAAGGCGGCAGCTGGAGGCGTCTCCTGAGAACTGAATGCCAGACGACGCCTGTTGCAATTGTGTTTCTCCGCGGTACCAGCTAGATCGCGATCGTCTTTTGCAGGGTTGGGTTCTTGAGAAGGAGGCCCCAAGAATTCGTCACCATACCCATGTTCGTTGAAGTACTTATCGACGTTCGTAAATGTACCATCATCGTCGTCGTCCGGATCCTGCCATATGCATGTCCGGATCCTGTGCCATATGCATGTCCGGCATGTCCGGTAGCGTTGCGGCGGTCTTGCCATGGCTTGGCGCCGGCACGACTGGCGGTGTTGTCTGTGGGGTGGTGTCCCCCACCCCCAAACGAATCTAGCTCTTCGGCGAAAGCAGGGGCCAGCTTAAGCAGGCGCTGAGGGTCAGCACATCATCTTCGTTGGCCCCAGGGGGTCGAAACGGAGGTAACAAGTCGTCGCAGCCCCGCAGCACCCGAACCAGTTGAACCCTATACACATTGGGTGGCATCGGATTACCGTGGAATAGGCAGTTGCCCGGATGAACGATTCTGGCCTTGGCGACATCGATCAACTCACTGTCCATGAAGTGCAGGAGAGTGCATGGAACATCGGCGGCGCCCTGCGAAAACATGTAGGGCGTCAGGGATGCCCAGTCAAAGGCAAGGAGATGAAGTCATCGGCCGAGAGGCTTAATTAGTTACCGTGATGGCGTCGAGCTCGGCTAATGTCGAGGCACCGCCAACGGCGGGCGTGCAAGTGACGGAGGGGCCGCTTGCTGTCGAGGTGCCGGCCGGCGTATTCTTCCCACACCCGGGTGCATTAAGAAGCAATGCCGGTGCCGCCGCGGGAGACACCAATGCCGCCTCCGCCGGAGACACCAATGGCGCCGCCGGTGCGTTGCGCGAGTTGCTGCCCGTGAAGCTGGGAATCGGGGGCGGACCCTGTTGGCCGCCCGCCATCCACGCCTGCAGCCCAGAAACCAAGGTAGGTATAATGGCGGTGATCGTCGCTCCCAGTTGGTCTCGCACTTGCTCTTCGACCATCCCTGGAATCCGTGCCACTTGTGCCTTGAGTTCTTGAACCTCGCGCTTCTGGCTTTCCGAGCTGGTCTTTCTCTCCTTTCGCCCACCAGCGTTATAGTATTCCGACCATTTCGTGGACAAGCCTTTGCCGGCCACACGACCAGCTGACGACGGCTTACTGAACTTATCCTTGTTTTTCATTACGTTCAACGCCCTATTTAAAGGGGTGTCCCAAGGGGAGCTCTTAGACGACCCCGCGCTACTGCTTTCAGTGTCCTGCGGAAGGAACGTGAACCATTTAGAAATTTGGCTTCATTAATTAGAATGCAACCATATGGAGCTAATTACGCGGGGGTGTATTCCTTACCAGAACCAGCTCAAGCGCCTTGATCTTCGGATCTGTGGTAAGCTCCTTTGTTACCGGGTCAATCTTGTACCGGGCCCTGACATAGTTCCTTGTCTGCTTGTCACGGTATTTATCAAAGAGGGGCGGTAGGCCTTGCTCGGCACGCTCCGCGTCCTCCTTGTCCCATATAGGTTCCGCCACTCTGTAACCGCCGGGACCGAGTTTGTGGACCTCTAAGTTCAAGTCCCGCATCTCTTTCCCCCACTGACTTGATTCCACGGTTGCTTTGCTCTCGCACTTGATCTTGAACTCCAGGTAGTCAGCTTCGCTGATCGAAGGATTTTTCTCCTTGATCTTCTCATAACTATCACATTTTTCAATCATTCTCTTCACCGCGGCTCTCCAAGTAGCCAGGGCCGTGCTCATCTTCGTGAGGGCGGCACTGTTCACTTTATTCCCTAAGAGGCGTGTGTTTGCGAAGTCATCGGGGAACTTGTATCGTTCGTGCAGCTTCGTGAAGAGGAGGTTGCGCAAATTCCCTCGGTCACGATGCCTTAGGTTCTCGGTGTTGATCGAGACGGTGCTCCGGAGAATGCACCCGAGCTGTCCCGCGTACCCCTTGACTAATTCTTTGGGCACCGTTGGATGCCCCTCGGAGGACACTTCAGTAAATTCCTCCTTAACGGTGCCGAGCACGTTCGGGCGCCGGTCCTTCCGTTGCCTCTTCGGTTGGCTGCCATCTGTGTGTGCGCTGCCATCATCAGTGGTGGCATCCTCGACGGCACCATCAGTGGTGTCATCCCCGACGCCACTAGGGGTTGTGTAGTCAGGATCGGTGCCTTCCGCGACGTCCTCATAGCGGTGAGGTTCTTCCTCCATCTCCTGGGACAGCTCCCAGAATGCCTTGCCCGAACTGCCGGCCTCATCGTTGTGGGCCATGTTTCACTCTAAATAGGAAAAAAGTTTGGTCAAAAAGTTGGTTATTGTCAAGGAACAAGATCTCTAAATTGACCAAATAACCTAATTCTCGAGGAATGTCGCCAAAAAGTTGGTTATTGTCAAGGAACAATTGAGAGATGTTTGTGATATTGCCTAGGTGTTTTGGGATCAATTGAGAGATGTTTTGTGATATTGCCTAGGTACCCCTGATCTTCTTCTACAAATATTTTTGCTATATCAATCTCCAAAAAAGCATGTGATGCTGAATCAATACTCAATATATATAGGTGGTGCTCTCTTTATCACATTTTTATTGGAATATGCAACATTGATCTTCTTTTACTTGAATCAGGTGCACATATTTACATTCGTATTTCATGCTTACTTGTTTGGAACTATAGAATCTACCTTGGAATCTGCAAATCTCTTAGAATGTACTAAGAGATGCCAGATTTGTTGGGGGACTCCTATACTCCAGGCATATAAGACCTGGCATTGCCTATGCCGCAAGTGTGGTAGACAGATACATGCTTGATCCTAGGAGTGGACATATGGATGCAGTATAGCCTATTTTGCCGTATCTAAGATGCAGTCCTGGGAAGGAGTTTAAGCAGCAATTAGTTGTGTCCAAATCAACAGCCAAAGTAGAGTATAGAGCTATGTCACTAGGACTTAGTGAAATATTATGGGTAGAAATCCTCTATCAGAATGAAGGTGCTGGGAAAAGGTCCTTTGAAGGTGTGGTGTAATAATAAATCAGCTATAAGCATAACCAGTAACCCGGTCCAACACGACAGAACCAAGTATGTGGAGATAGATCCTTTATTTATTAAGGGGAAGTTCTATGATGGTATAATTCAATTAAATCATGTAATATAAGGGAATCAAGTAGCAGATGGTCTAACTAAGGGTTTTGGAGTCAAGGAACATAATTTAGCTTGTAACAAAAGATGGGAACGATATCTATCTATCACCAATCTTGACTGGGAGTGTTGGGCTGAGCATAACAGGGTGATAATGAAGCATTAGTAGATTGCATCTTACATGTCCAACTCTACTTTCTCGTGGCTTTTTATCCCACTGATTGGATATATATTGCATGTACACAGAATATCTCAGATAGAGGAATACAGCTAGTTGCCAATAATTGTCAAGGAACAATTTTGGAAATCTATAGATTAAGTACTAAGATACCCCGGCCCATGCATTAGTCGCAAGTATCCCATATGTCCTATTTTTAGCAAAGTCATGCTAAAATTCACGGAAAATTTCAGCATGACCTTTGCTGAAAATAGGACATATGGAGTACCCGAATTTGCCGGAACGGAAGTTAATCGACATTCCGACAAACTCAAGGGCCTCTCGGGGTACCTGCAAAATCATTGAGCAGGAAGCCCCCAACATCACCCAAGTATATGTAACAAAAAACAGGTGACAAAACTTGCACACCCCTCTCCGCTTAACGAGGCAGGGAAACAGTGCCAGGACAACAACCAAACACTGTCCAGGCACAGTTTAGGGAGGCTCCAAGCCAGACACGATTCAGTGTGGACACTATCCAAACAGACCCTAAATGACTGGGGATACTTGTAAAAACTTGGTTTAGCTCCTTTCACACATAGATAAGCAGTTGGGCAAAAGACACAATTTCCTGTAAGAACTCGAAAAAGAAACTATGCCATATGTACTTCAATACTTCAAGTATATAGCCATAAAAAATACTTCATGCATGTATGAGCCGTGGATCGTGCTGTTTCCGAAAAGAGTAAACCCATAGGGGCAACTTACCTGTGATTTCAGGCTAATTGTATTAAAATTTGAAGCAACTACTATGAGACATGTAAAAAAGGTGCTATCTCTCTCTTGTGCTATCTCTCTCTTGCAAAAAAGTGCAGTTCCTTTAAAGTTACAAATTTGCACTTGCATTGCATTTAAACATGCCCATTGGGTGTGGGTGAACCATTCAGAACAATCAGCCATGGCAATGTCACATTTCAGCACCAAAGTGGCTTGCACTTCTTTTTAGTTGAACTTTTTTTAATAGACAAACAACTAAATGCTCAGAACTTCTACTACTACCACTAGATCATTTTCCTCTAGAACAGAACCAAACATTTTTTATATAAAAATACGCAGTTCACAGATTTTGGCACAAGAAGTCCAGTTCATGTCGTACCAACAGTGCTTAAAACAGTTGGCCAAACAAAAAATTTAACAGTAAGGTGCATTGACTTTTTCTTTAAAAGGTTATACTTGAAGAACTAAGCTCCAGGTCCACTACAAACAAGTTTCAGTTCCAAGTTTGGCACTTGCTGTATGACACAAGCCACAACCCCCTTGAACATTCAGCAAGTGCACGAAACAAACGCATGTTACAAGACAAAAAACAGATTGGCGCATCAATTGGAAGCCATCCATCATATACCATCAGAAAAAGGCTAGAGAGAATTGGGGAAACAAAGGTGAACCTCTCTCTTCTTGCACTCCTTGTAGTTGTCGAACTGCTGCCGGCACTTGCTCTTGTCCTGGTTGGTCTCCAGACCTGGAGACACGACACATCATCAGAGATTTCATCAAATACACACGAAACAATAGACAGCTCGTTCTCTAATCACTAACAAAGGTAGCATACTTCCAATCAACATGAAAAGTGAAATACCAGGATGATCGAAGTTGTAGTCCTGAGCACTTGCAGATTCTTCAGCAGTTAAGCCACGGTAAAATGAATCCTACAAAATTAAAGGCCATACTGAAAATCAGGCATGTTCTGAAGGTGCGAACAACAGCCAACCATTAGGTTCTTGTACACTCATTGTTAAGTAATGACTATGGTAGCACGACGGGCCTTTGAATTTGATAAACTGCATCACTTGGACACGACATATACAAACTAAAAAGCATGATTCTACTGCAGGATCCCTAGCAGGCTCGTAACGCAAAGCATTTCCAATCGCAAAAGAGGAGTACTGGGGGAAGGATGCGCGTACACTTGAGGGAGGCGGTGTACTGGGGGAAGCAGGAGGAGTCGGCGATCCGGGCCGCGCTGGGGTAGGGCCGGAGTTGAGGTGGAGCGGAGACCGGAGTTGAGGTGGCCAGAGTTGAGGTGGAGCTCGAACGGATCCTCCATGACGGCATAGCGGAGCTTGGCGCAGCTCCTAGGCACGACGACGGAGCACGGGGCGGTCAGTGGCCGCGGTGACGCGCGGAGGCCGCGCTCGGGGAGGCGGGGGCCGCGGAGGGTTCGGCCGGCTGGGCGCGCCGCGGCGGAGGGCCGACAGCGGCGGCTTGAACCCTAGGTCT
>NC_057814.1:179140214-179156866 GCF_018294505.1 Triticum aestivum
AGTGGGTGGGGGCGGCGGCGGTGGTGGAAGGGGATCGGCGGCGGTGGCGAGAGGGGAGAAGGACGAACGGGTAGGCAAGGGGCGAGATGGGAGAGGGGACGAGGGGTGGATATTTTAGTGGGGGAAGGTTAGCAATGGCGCACCTCCTAGCGGCGCGCCATAAATACCGCGACAGCAATGGCGCACCCACCCCTGGTGCGCCATTACTAATTTTTTTTGGATTTTTAGTTGCATCTAATAATTTTTTAGAAAATGACGATCAAATTTGAAAACATTTATGAATGTGAACAAATATCATCAAATGTGAAAACATTTATGAAAAAAATATGAATATGAAAACATTTATGAATATGAAAAAATATCATCAAATTTGTTATTTGAAAATATATTTTTTGGATTTTTAGTTGCATCTAATAATTTTTTAGAAAACATTTATGAATATGAAAAAATATCATCAAATTTGAAAACATATTCATGAATTCAAAAAGTGCCCATGAAATTTAAAAATATTCATGAGTTCAAGAAATATTAACAAATTCAATACTTTTTGCGAGTTAGAAATTCAATACCGGAATAAACATAAATAAAAATTGGTATACCAGAATAAACATAAATAAATATTCATGAGGACTAGAACAGAAGAAATGCCATTTCCATATGTCGAAATACAATCGAGAAATGAAGACTACAAATTAAATACAATCGATCTTAGCTAGCTAGCTATCTTTTCACAATCTTCTTGCCCTTCTTTTTCGCAAATGGAGTTCTTCTGTTGAACGGACGTCCTTTAGGTAGGGTGGTCCTGCTTCTTCTTGTGGTGTATGGCACTTCATCGTCATCATCATGTTCCATCTTCGGGTCGCCGTACTTGTCGAAGTCTTGCTCATTGGCGAATCCATCCATTCCGATGATCATCCTTTTGCCTCTCCTCACGACAACACGACTGGGCTTTGACGGGTCGGTAATGAAGAAGCATTGGTCCACTTGGGAAGCCAGTACCCATGACTCATTTTTCGCGGTGACGTTTGTGCCCGCGGTCTTGGATTTGGCTTCGGGTATAACCATGGTGGTGAAATACCGGTCTTCTTTTAGGACGCTCTTGGCCCATCTGACACGGAACATCGGGACCTTCTCTCTAGCGTAGCTCAGCTCCCAGATCTCCTCGATCCTTCCGTAGTATCTGTCCTTGTCGTTACCGGTGTAGGATTCCATCGTTACCCCGGATTCTGATAACCATCGCTCTTCATGTCCTTTCCCTCGGTGTAGAATGTGTAGCCGTTGATATCGTACGCCTCATAGGTCATCAGGTTGTGCTCGGCGCCCTGTGACAAGGCGAATATGAGTTTTTCTTCCGCGGAAGAATCCTCATGTAAAGGGTACGACAGAAGCTTCTCCTTGAACCAACGCGTGAAACATGAGTTGTGCTCTTTGATTATATCTCCGTCCGTCCTCTGTTGGCATCGGTCATTGTACGTCTTCTCAATAAAGGTTTTGTGCTCTATCACCCAAGGATCGACCACGTCTATGTGTTGTAGCGCGACTAGGTTTGCTCTTTCAAAGTCGGCGAGTCGACCCTCGAGGTCGACATGCATTTCATGGCGACCATCGCGGTGACCCCATCCAGCGAGCCTGCCGAGGTGCCAGTTGACGAGCAGACCAACGGGGTTCTCGATGCCTAGATAATTCGTGCAGTAGGAGATGCACTTTTCGGTCAGAAAGCCCCTGGCTATGCTTCCCTCTGGACGTGACATGTTGCGAACATATCCTTTGATGACACCATTCATCCTTTCGAACGGCACCATGCTGTGCAGGAACGTCGGCCCGAGTTGGATGATATCCTCCACGATATGGACCAGCAGATGCACCATAACATCGAAGAATGCGGACGGGAAGTACATCTCAAGCTTGCATAGTATCACCACGATCTCTTCCTGTAGCCTTCTGAGTTGCCTCATGCCAACCGACTTCCGAGAGATGACGTCGAAAAAGTTGCATAGGCCAAATAGCGTTTCACGGACGTGCGCGTCCGTGATCCCACGGATTGCAACTGGAAGTATCTGCGTCATCAGCACGTGACAGTCGTGAGACTTCATCCCGCTGAACTTCTGCTTCGCTGAGTCTAGGTATCTGCTTATCTTCCCCGCGTAACCATAAGGAAGTTTTACTCCTACGAGGCAGGTGAAAAACTGCACGATCTCCTCCTGACTTAGAGTGAAGCACGCGGGAGGGTAGTCATTTCCGATATTCTTGGCCTTTTTGCCTTTGCGACGACTTTCCGTGTCTTGTTTCGCCTCATCATCATCATCATCATTAGCGTGAAGCTCCTCCCTGATGCCCATTGATTTCAAGTCTGCCCTTGCTTTCGGCCCATCTTTGGTCCTCTCTGGCATGTTGAGCAGGGTACCAAGCAGACTCTCGCACACGTTCTTCGTGATATGCATGACATCAAGGCTGTGAGGCACACGGAGGATCTTCCAGTACGGCAAGTCCCAGAAAACAGACCTCGTTTTCCATACCTTCAGCAGTGGCTCTAGCGCCTTTCGCTTCTTTCCCGGCTCTGGCGCCTTTTGCTTCTTTCCCGGCAGTGGGCAATCTTTCCAATTTTTCAACAGCTCGTCTATTTCCTCACCGCTCCTCGTACGCGGGCGTCTTCGGGGTTCGGTTTCACCATCGAACAGATCCTTGCGTTTTCTCCATGAGTCATCGTTGCGAAGCCACCTTTGATGTCCCATGAACACGGTTTTCGAAGACCCGGGATCTCTATCTAGCTGGCGATACGTTGTGTCATCCATGCACCTGACGCATCCAGAAAATCCGTGGACCACCTGCCCCGCGACATATCCGTAACCGAGATAGTCATGCACCATCGTGAGCAGTGCGCCTCTCATAGGGAAATATTCTTTCTCAGCGGCGTCCCACGTATTGGCTGGCGTTTTCCACAGCATGTCTAGCTCCTCTTTCAGCAGCCCCAGATACAGATTGATGTCGTTCCCTGGTTGTTTCGGCCCTTCAATTAGCATACTCATGTGAATGTACTTCCTCTTCATGCACAACCAGGGGGAAGGTTGTACATCCACACAAACACAGGCCAGGTGCTATGTGTGCTTCTCTGGCTGCCAAACGGATTGACTCCATCGGTGCTCGCGCCCATCACGATGTTCCTTGGATCGTCCCCAAATTCTGGGTGTTCGAAGTTCAACGCTTGCCACTGGCTCGCATCCTTAGGGTGACTCAGCATCTTGTCTTTTTTATTTATCTCCGGATCATTTCCGTCATCTTCTCGCTCCTTCTCCTCCCTATCCGCGTGCCAACGCAGGAGCTTTGCTAGCTTAGGGTCCGTGTAATACCGCTGCAGATGAGGAGTGATCAGAAAGTACCACACCACTTTTCGAGGAGCTTTCTTCCTCTTCTTGTATCGAGTGACGCCGCACACCGGACATATGGTAGACTCCGCGTGCTCGTCCCGATAAATGATGCAATTGTTCATGCACACATGGTATTTCACGTGCGGTAAATCCAGAGGACACATGATTTTCTTCGCCTCCTCGAAACTGGTCGGGCACTTGTTCCCCTTGGGAAGACGTTCGTGCCAGAATGACATGTTCTCGTCGAAGCACGCGTCGGTCATTTTGTGTTTTACCTTCATCTCTAGAGCCATGAGCGTTACTTTCAGGCGAGTATCCTCGGTCTGCATCCTTCATACAATGGAGTAACCGCGTCTATCTCCAGTTGATCTAACTTGGCTTTCTCTCAGGCGGCAGCTCTTGTGTTATCCGTCTGCTTGAGAAGCAGCTCTTGAATATGAGGGTCCTGCACCCAACCCATCAATGGTCCATCGTCGTCTGCTCCGGCATCTTCATCTTCATGATCATGCCCTTCGTCTGCTCCGGCATCTTCCTCATCATCATGTCCGGCATCTTCTACATGATGACTGTGTACTGCATCTACTTCGTGATCATGTCCTGGAGATTCTTCGTCTTCTCGCCCGCCCTCGCCGCGGTTGTCTTGTTGCCCTTCCTCATTTCTTGCCCGGCCCCCCTGGACGACTTCATAATCATCTTCATCACCTTGCCACCGATAGCCATCCATGAAACCACGCAAGAGCAGGTGGTCCCGCACCTGTACGGAATCCGGGTCCATAAGGCTCCTCAGCTTGCATCTTCGACACGGACATCTTATCTCCGTCTCGTTCTTTTGAAGCACCTCGGCCTTCACGGAGCTCAAAAACCTATTCACGATGCCTTCGGTCATCGTGCGGACCATGGTCGCTTGCGGGGTAGAGCAAAACAATATTTTAGAACCAAAAAAAAATTGGCATGACTTTGCCTAAAAATAGGACCAAAAAGAATGCATAGTGCCAAATTCTCGCCGAACCGGAAATGAATCAACATTCCGGCAAAATATTGGCAACTATCGCATTTCAAATACTGGTACCTGCAAACACAAACATATGCAACACCACAAACATACGTAGATCTAGGCCATAAAAAGTGCATGTGCACATTGTTGGAGGGAGAAAAAGGTAGATCTACAACATAAAGAAAGCTTTCCCCTTACTTACCTATCAAAAAAGGTAATTTAACCACTTAATTTGGGTGAATCTATGGTGCAAATGAGGTGAGGAGGAGGAGGCAGCCGAGACAAGCTTGGAGGAGGAGGTGGAGACAATGAAGTGGGGAAAGTGAGTGTGGTAGGTGGCTGTCCAAAATATCTAGCTGCTCTGAGGTTACCAATGGCGCACCACCTAATAATGCACCATTAGTAACCCTGGTTACTAATGGCGCACCTGTTACGTGGTGCGCCATTACTAGTTTTCCAAAAAAAATTGTTAGTAGTGGCGCACCGTGGTTGTGGTGCGCCATTACTAGTTTGAACTAGTAATGGCGCACTGTACCCTGGTGCGCCATTACTAGTTTTGAAAAAAAAGAAAAAAAAATTGTTAGTAGTGGCGCACAGAGTGTGTGGTGCGCCATTACTAGTTAAAACTAGTAATGGCGCACTGTGCCTTGGTGCGCCATTACTAGTTTTGGAAAAAAATGTTAGTAGTGGCGCACCATGTGTGTGGTGCGCCATTAGTAATGAGGACACTAATGGCGCACCTGTATCTGGTGCGGCACTGCTATATAGCAGTGGCGCACCACATACATGGTGCGCCATTAATGTCCATATTAGCTATAGCCCTTTTCCTAGTAGTGACGAGACTTATTGAGGAGACGTGTAACATGGAGTTTGATGAGAATAACGGCTCCCAAGTGGAGGAAAGTGGTATTTGTGATGTAGGTGATGAAATTCCTGCCCAAGCCATAAGAAGAATGGGTGTTGGTCATATCCTACCCATTGAGGAACCCCTTGTGGCCGAAGGAGAAGGACAATGTTCCACTCAAGTGGAACCATCACCAACCTAAGACCCACATGCTTCCGAAGAACAAAGTGAAGGACCTCAACCAAATGAACAAGATCAAGGGCAAGATCAACCGCAAGATGGTGGTGATCCACCAAGTGATGCCCAAGGTCAAGTTCTCACCATCGAGCACGTTCAATATCATGAGCAAGCTCAAGATCAAGAACAAGCTCAAGACGACGCTCAAGATGATCAAGTTTCCGCTCCTCAACTCACTCCTGAGGAGGAATTGGAGCGTTGTGCCACTAAGATTGCATCCAAGCTCACTACCAAAGATCATCTCATCAAGAATGTGCTTGGAAGCTTAAGAAAGGGGGTAAGCACTCGTAGAAAATTAGCAAACTATTGTGAACATCATGCGTTTGTTTCTTGTGTTGAACCCCCAAGGGTCTATGAGGCGCTCGAGGATCCGGATTGGCTTAATGCCATGTATGAAGAACTCAATAACTTCGAGCACAACAAGGTGTGGAGATTGGTGCCAAGGCCAACGGGGAACCATAATGTCATTGGAACCAAGTGGATATTCAAGAACAAGCAAGATGCTCATGGAATTATCGTTCGCAACAAGGCTCGTTTGGTAGCACAAGGCTACTCCCAAGTCGAGGGTATCGACTACAGTGAAACCTTCACTCTCGTTGCTTGCCTTGAATCTATTCGTTTGTTGATTGCTTATGCTTCTCATCATAACTTCAAGTTGCAACAAATGGATGTGAAGAGTGCTTTTCTTAATGGTCCTATTAATGAGATGGTGTATGTCAAACAACCCCTCCGGGTTCGAGGATCCCTATTTACCCGATCATGTGTACCAACTCGATAAGGCACTCTATGGCCTTAAACAAGCCCCGCGTGCATGGTATGACCACCTTACCGAGTTGTTGCACGATCGTGGGTTCGAAATTGGGAAAATCGACCCCACTCTTTTTAGTAAGAAGGTCAAAGGGGAGTTGTTTGTGTGCCAACTATATGTTGATGATGTTATCTTTGGTTCCCCTAACAAAGCTTTCAATGAGGAATTTGCCGCTCTCATGACCTCTAAGTTCAAGACGTCCATGATGGGAGAGTTGAAGTTCTTTCTCGGGTTCGAAGTCAAGCAAAGAAGAGAAGGAACCTTCATCAACCAAGCCAAGTACACCCAAGACATGCTCAAGAGATTCAAGCTAAGTGATGTCAAGCCGGCTTCCACTCCAATGCCCGTCAAATGCCAACTTGACATCGATCCCAATGGTAAAGCGGTGGATCAAAAGGTATATCGCTCCATGATTGGCTCATTGCTTTACCTTTGTGCATCTAGACCGGATATCATGTTGAGTGTGGGAATTTGTGCACGGTTTTAGGCCGCACCTAAGGAAAGCCACTTTGTGGCGGTCAAGTGAATCTTTCGACATTTGGCTCATACCCCAAACTTTGGCTTATGGTACCCAAGAGGAGATAACTTCAACCTTGTGGGCTTTTTTGACTCGGATTGGGCGGGAGACAAAGTGGATAGGAAGTCAACTTTCGGAGGGTGCCAATTCCTTGGTTGCTCTTTGGTGAGTTAGTCTTCTAAGAAGCAAAGTTGTGTGTCTCTCTCGTCCACCGAAGTAGAGTATGTGGCCGCCGGTAGTTGTTCTGCACAACTTCTATGGATGAGGCAAACTTTAAAGGATTACGGTGTCATTTGTGACAAAGTGCCTCTTTGGTGTGACAATGAAAGTGCCATCAAGATTTCTCTCAACCCGGTGCAACACTTCAAGACGAAGCATATTGAGATATGGTATCACTTCATCCGGGATCACATTAGGCGAGGGGAGATCGAGCTCAACTATGTTAGCACTCATGATAACCTTGCAGATATCTTCACGAAGCCCTGCGATGAAGCAAGATTTCGCGAGTTAAGGCATGAGCTAAATATCATTGATTCGAGCAATGTGGCTTGAACCCTTGCACACCCCACCATACTCATCTTGATGTCTTGTTTAGGTGTAGGCATGGACATAGGGGGAGTGTTGTTCTCTCAATGAACTCTCCCTCCCCCCATTATGCATAAATTGATCAACTCTTTCACATTGGCCATTTTTTATGGTACTTGTGCTTCAAAGACGAGTCTTGGTCATGGGTCCAAGGATAATTCTTCGTGGTGCCATACCAATTGACTCAAACATAGGTGGCTCCGGCCACCGCCCTCTCTATGGAGAGGTTGTGTCTCGTGTTTGGCCCTTGTTGTCTTTTGCCTTTTTTTTCTTCGAGCCGAGCTTGTGTTTGAGTTGCGTCGTGTGTTAGCTCTTTTGTGTGTCCGGTTGCTTGAAGGTTGCATGGCAAAGGCCGTGTTCCTCTCTTTTTGCGAAACTTGCTCTTTCTTGGGGTACGGTACTACCGTGGCAAGCCACGGTACTACCGCAGGAGGTGGGTTGCTCTGTGCGTGCATAGATGCATCCTAGGCACAATACTACCGCTTCCATCGCGGCAGTAATTTTTTACTGCCGCTGGAAGAGCGGTACTACCGCCTAGCGAGCGGTACTACCGCCCAGCGAGCGGTACTTCCGCCCGGGCAATACTACCGCAAGGACCTGCGGTACTACCGCGCTGTCACGAGCGGGTTGGGGTTAAGAGGGGCAGGGGGAGTTCCAACTCCCCCATACCCATTCATCTCTTTTCCCCACCCCGTCTCTCTCTCCTGCCCAAGAACGGCGCCAGAGGACCTCGCCGGATCTCTGTCTCCGGCCGCTCTCCTCGCATTCCGACCGGCGGGATCGTTCCCCACCTCGCCCTCTTGCCATGGACCCGGTATTTCCCCAAGCCCTTCCCTTTTTGTTCCGTTCTTGTGCTTCTAGGTCTGGGGGAGATGCATGTGTAGTTCGTGTGATCTTTGGCTAAATCTGTGCAAGAATGGATTGTAGGAGAGCGCTAGTGCGGTAGGCATGCTATTTGGAGTGATACAACAGTATAGTTTGATCAACGGTAGTGCCGTTTTAGTTTTGCGGTTGTTTCTAGATCTGGCTCTGTTTGTTCGTGGGGATTTCAAATCCGTGCGGTACTACCGCTCCTCCTGGAGCGTACTACCGCATGCTCGCCCATGCACTGTCCTCGTGCGGTACTACCACCCAGGGCGCGGAAGTAAAAAATTACTTCCGCTCCAGGCGCGGTACTACCGTGCCACCCTGGCACAGTACTACCGCGGCTAGAGCGGATGTAATTTTTTACATCCGTAGGCCGGTCCGGTACTACCGTAGAATTGCAACCTATGCTGTTTTGTCCTTCCAAATCTCGTGTTTGCTTGTTTCATTTGGTTTTGGCCCTCGTATTTACAATAATCCTTCTCGGTTTTTCTCGTGTTTGTGTTGTGTGTCATAGGTGGTGGCTCCGGTCTCAACGTCCATCGTTCGAATCCCAGCCGTGACAGGGGCTGGAAGCACCTGCGCAACTAAGAGGAGGCTCCAGAGGGCTCCAGTGCCCCCCAACGCAGAACCAAGTCCACCGCCACCAAGACCAAGGAGCCATCAATGGGCATGGATGAGATACCTCTAGCCGAGTTTATCGCTCGCGGGAAGATCAACCCCTATGTGAAGCCCCGTGAGAATTTCAGAGGGAATGATCTGTTTTGGACCAAGCAACAGAATCTTATCTTCTTGGATGTGATCAAGGGCAAGCAGAACATCTAGGTGGATGTGCACTAGATTGACATGGTTCATATGAGGAAGGACAGCAACAGGGCCTACTTTGGAGAGACTCTGGACCTGATAAAGCAGTTTGGCATTGGGGATTTGCTCACGTTCCACATGGACTTTGACCCTGAGATCGTGGCTCAGTTCTTTGCATCAGTTCACTTCCATACGAATGAGGAGTGCACCATGACATGGATGACCAATGGGCAGAGGATGAATGCTAAGTGGAAGGAGTTTATGGCAATGCTCCACGTTCGTGATGAGGGGCTCAATGCGCCCGTTGGTGTTCGCCCACATGCCAACCCCGAGTCGGCCAACAAGAACAAGCTTCAGCCATACCTTGTTGAGAAGAAGCTTGCCAATGACAAGAACACATGGGTGCTGAATCCATTCCTTGACATCATGCACCGGATCTTCTGCAACACACCTTTTCCTCGCATTGGTGACGAGGATAAGGTGCATGCTTATCTTGTGGACATGATGCTCATCTGTGAGAAGGCGCATCTCCAACAGACGGAACCACTTGATGTCTCACATATCATGTGGTGTGAGCTGCAGTTTGGCGTGTTCAACCATAAGGTACCCATCTATGGACCTTACATGCATCTCTTGATCTCAAGGATTTGGGAGCAGCTCTATCCCAATGAAGAGTTTGCTGCCCCCAACTAGATTCGTCATGAGCCCATCAAGCTACGCATCAAGAGCAAGTGGGCTAACACCACTAACCGGGCTGAGGCTGAGGCTGCTAGGATGGAGGTGGATGAGGATGAGCTCGAGGAGGAGGAGGCGGATGAGGACAGTTCTGATGGATACACTCCTCCCTCTTCTGAGCTCACTTGGGCTAAGAGGCTGAAGAACAAGACGAAGGCTCTGTTCTACATGCAGACCAAGGGACAGTACAAGTCCCATGTTGCTCAGAAGGAGAGTCGTCGGCGCGACAAGAGGATCTTGAGGACGTTCGGCGAGCACGTGTCGAGCGGGTCTGAGACGGTCATCACTCCTGAGGCTGCCTGGATGGCGAAGCAGGGCTACCGGTGGACTGAGTCAGAGGAGGACACCATTCCCGCTGCCGAGACCAATGAGGAGCATGATGAGTGATCACTGCAGCTGAGCTACCACCTGTGTCGTAGGTGCCCTCTCTGCCTTTTTGGTGCCTCGATGCCAAAGGGGGAGAGAGTGTAGGATTTGCGAGTCTTGTGTCGTGTCTTGTTTTGCTTTGTCGCTTTGTTGCTTTGTTTTCGTTCTGTTGAACCTCGTTTGCTTTGGATCGCTGTTGTGTGTTCGTGTGAGACTATCATATGGTGTAAGACATATGTCCTCAGCTTATCTTACTATCTTATCATATTGTCTAGTATGTTTAGTAGATTGTGAGCCTATTATGCTATGTGCCCTTTTCACTTCATGCTCAATTCTATAGCTTGCCATGCTCATTGTCATTCATATTGTTGCAAGGATTTCCTTGTTTATAAAATATAGGGGGAGTGTCGATCCTAGTATGTGTGCCGTGCAGTCCAAAACATTTCTCTAGAGAGCACACATCTAGGGGAGCCCGTCTATATTTTATAGATGTTGGGTTTGCCTATGTTTCATTTTATATCCCTATGTGCAAACCCCGTATTGTCATCAATCACCAAAATTGGTGATTCACGACAATACATTTGTGGACTAATTGTGTGCATTGAGCATTTCAGGTATCTCATGTCTAGGCACAAGACGATTTGGTGCCCCTAGGAGCCTATCAAAGACGGCATTTCTCTATGTTTCTTTTCGGTGGATTTGAGTCGTAGGAAAGCCGAACTATTAAGAGGGGGTCCGCTTTGGAAAGGTTAGGGTGGAATCACCACGTACACATCTATTCCTTTGCACCACCTTTCCTTCCTTCTTTGGAGCACCGGTTGTTCCCCGTGTAGCTGCGAAGATGAAGGCATCGTAGTGCTATTGGTCTGTGGCGTGCGGTAGTACTGCTCAAGGGAGCAGTAGTACCGCAGCTGGCCACGGTAGTACCGCCCTGAGGTAGCGGTAGTACCGCAAGTGCGGCAGTACCGCTCCTAGCATGCGGTAGTACCGTGGCATGAGCGGATGTAGGGGCGGAAGTAATTTTTTACTTCCACACCCTACGCGGTAGTACCGCTCCCTGTGAGCTGTAGTACCGTGCCGGATTTTTGCACTGACCAAAACTCAGCGGAAGTAGTCACGGATGTAATTTTATTAGTCCGTGCCTTCCCAGCCCAGGATGTGCTCTGCCTTGCGGTAGTACCGCAAGGGTGCGCGGTAGTACCGCTCCGGCGGTTCTACCGCTCGTTGCCTTGTGCAATAGAGCATCACCTGACTCCTGCCGCGCGAGTGGTAATACCACACCTCCCAGCGGTAGTACTGCAAGCCAGTGCGGTAGTACCGCATGTCGCGGGCTGAGTAGGTGGGTAATGGTTGGATTAGTCCTCTCACTATTTATGGGGGGGGTCTTCTTCCCCAAGTTGACTACCTCTTCCCTTCCAAAGCTCCATTGTTGCTCAAAGCTCCATTTTCGCCCGATCTCTCTCCCTAGCCAATCAAACTTGTTGATTTTCTAGGGTTTGGTTGAGAAGGCCTCGATCTACACTTCCACCAAGAGAAATTTGATTCCCCCCACTAATCCCTTGCGGATCTTGTTACTCTTGGGTGTTTGAGCACCCTAGAACGGTTGAGGTCACCGCGGAGCCATATTCCATTGTGGTGAAGCTTCGTGGTGTCGTTGGGAGCCTCCAATTAAGTTGTGGAGATTGCCCCAACCTTGTTTGTAAAGGTTTGGTCGCCGGCTCCAAGGGCACCAATAGTGGAATCACGGCATCTCGCATTGTGTGAGGGCGTGAGGAGAATACGGTGGCCCTAGTGGCTTCTTGGGGAGCATTGTGCCTCCACACCGCTCCAACGGAGACGTACTTCCTCTCAAAGGGAAGGAACTTCGGTAACACATCCTCGTCTCCACCGGCTCCACTCTTGGTTATCTCTTACCTGTACCTGCGCAAGCTTATATTGTGTTGCATCTCTTGCTTGCTTGTGTGCTGATAACCCTATCACACCTATCCTATCTCTACTAAAGTTATTTGTCCCTAGGCAATCGATAACAAGTACCGGTAATCATTCTTGTAATTTTATATGAGGGAGAGGCATGAGCTGACATACTTTCTCTACTTGGATCATATGCACTTATGATTTGACCCCTAGCAAGCATCCGCAACTACTAAAGATCATTAAGGTCGTGAAACCCGACCATAGCATTAAGTATCAAGTCCTCTTTACTCCCATATGCCATAACCCACCTATCCGCGTCTGGGCAACTGTCATCCCCCGCAACACTGACAATAAGCAAACCATGGACATATTGCAACACCCTATAGCGGGGGGCCCTCACGTTTGCACGAGACTGAGGGCACAGTAGGACAGCACCGTAAATAAAATATACAATCATACCAACCAAGATCACGATTAACCCACAGGACAAAACGGGTCTACTCAAACATCATAGGATAACCATAGATCATTGGGAAATAATATATGGAGTTGAGCACCATGTTTAAGTAGAGATTACAACGGGGAGAAGAGATGTTACACCGCTGCATAGAGGGGGAGAAAGTTGGTGTTGACGGTAGCAAGATTGTTGGTGTAGATCGCCATCACGATCCTAGCCCCGGCGGCACTCCGGCGCCACCGGGAGAGAGGGGGAGAGAGCCCCCTCCTTCTTCTTCTTCCTTGGCCTCCCCCTAAATGGGAGGGGAGTTTCCCCTCTGGTCCATGGCCTCCATGGCCGCGGAGGGGCGGGAGCCCCTCCGAGATTGGATCTCCCTCTCTGTTCTCTTCTGTTTCGCGTCCCCCAGATCTGGACGAAAACCGTTTCTTATATTCCCAGAGATCTGTAACTCCGATTGAGCTGAGATTTTAACACGATTTTTTCCGGATATAAGCTTCCTTGCGCCCGAAGTAGAGCTCCAACCGACGTTCGAGGAGGGCACAACCCACCACCGCGTGCCAGGGGCCTCTGGCGCGCCCTGGTGTCTTGTGGGCTGTGTGGGCCTCCGTTTGCGGTGATTCCAACTCCCAAAAATCACAAATATTCCAAAATAATTCTCCGTGAAATTTTATTGCATTTGGACTTCGTTTGATATGGATACTCTGCGATACAAAAAACATGCAGAAAACAGGAACTGGCACTGGGCCCTGGATCAATAGGTTAGTCCAATAAATCATATAAAAAGTTGCCAAAAGTATGTGAAAGTGGTATAATATTGGCATGAAACAATCAAAAATTATAGATACAACAGAGACGTATCAGCATCCCCAAGCTTAATTCCTGCTCGTCCTCGAGCAGGTAAATCATAAAAAAGATAATTTTTGATGTGGAATGCTACCTAACATAAACTTGATCATATATCTAGTCATGGCATGAATATTAAGACATAAGTGATTCAAAGCAATAGTCTATAATTTGACATAAAGACATCAATAGTCAGGTATCCCAACAAACAATCATGTCTTTCAAAATATCAACGCTAAAGAAAGTTATCCCTACAAAATCATATAGTCTTGTCATGCTCTGTCTTCTTAACACAAAGTATTTATGATGCACAACCCCGATGAGAAGTCGAGCAATTGGTTCATAATTTTTAACGTGCTTCAACTTTATCAACTCTCACGCAATACATGAGCGCAAGCCATGGATATAGCACTACGGGTGGAATAGAGTATGATGATAGGGGTAAATATAGAGAAGACAAAAAAGTAAGAAAGTCTCACATCGACGCGGCTAATTAACCAACGGGCTATGGAGATGCCCATCAATTGATATCAGCATGAGGAGTAGGGATTGCCATGCAACGAATGCACTAAGAGCTATAAGTGTATGAGAGCTGAATATGAAACTAAATGGGTGTGCATCTAATCCTATAATGAAAAATTCCCACTAGTATATGAAAGTGACAACATAGGAGACTCTACATATGAAAAAGATGGTGCTACTTTGAAGCACAATTGTGGTAAAGGATACTAACAATGCCCCTTCTCTCTTTGTTTTTTTATTTTTATTTTTTTTATTTTTCCTTTTTTTACTTTATTTTTTCTTTATTTTATTTTATTTTATTTTTCATTATATATTTTTTCTCTCTCATTGTCCAGAGTCTCATCCCGACTTGTGGGGGAATCATAGTCTCCATCATCCTTTCCTCACTGGGGCACTGCTCTAAAAATGAATAATGATGATCATCACACTTCTATTTACTTATAACTCAAAATAAATAAAAATTACAACTCGATACCTATGACAAAGTATGACTCTATATGAATGCCTCTGGCAATGTACCAGGATGTGCAATGATCTAGCGTAACTGTGACATGCCCGATTTGACCATACACTAATCATGCACGCAAATGTGTACGATCAAGATCAGGGACTCACGGGAAGATATCACAACACAACTCTAAAACATAAATAAGTCATACAAGCATCATAATACAAGCCAGGGGCCTCGAGGGCTCGAATACAAGTGCTCGATCATAGACGAGTCAGCGGAAGCAACAATATCTGAGTACAGACATAAGTTAAACAAGTTTGCCTTAAGAAGGCTAGCACAAACTGGGATACAGATCGAACGAGGCGCAGGCCTCCTGCCTGGGATCCTCCTAACTACTCCTGGTCATCATCAGCGGGCTGCACGTAGTAGTAGGCACCTCCAGTGTCGTAGGAGTCGTCGTCGACGGTGGCGTCTGGCTCCTGGACTCCAGCATCTGGTTGCGACAACCAGGTAGAAAGGAAAGGGGGAAAAGAGGGAGAGAAGCAACCGTGAGTACTCATCCAAAGTACTCGCAAGCAAGGAGCTACACTACATATGCATGGGTATATGTGTAAAGGGGCATATCAGTGGACTCAACCGCAGAATGCCAGAATAAGAGGGGGATAGCTAGTCCTGTCGAAGACTACGCTTCCGGCCATCTCCATCTTGCAGCATGTAGAAGAGAGTAGATTGAAGTCCTCCAAGTAGCATCGCATAGCATAATCCTACCCGGCGATCCCCTCCTCGTCGCCCTGTTAGAGAGCGATCACCGGGTTGTATCTGGCACTTGGAAGGGTGTATTTTATTCAGTATCCAGTTCTAGTTGTCATAAGGTCAAGGTACAACTCCGGGTCGTCCTTTTACCGAGGGACACGGCTATTCGAATAGATAAACTTCCCTGCAGGGGTGCACCACATAACCCAACACGCTCGATCCCATTTGGCCGGAAACACTTTTCTGGGTCATGCCCGGCCTCGTAAGATCAACACGTCGCAGCCCCACCTAGGCTCAACCGAGAGGTCAGCACGCCGGTCTAAATCCTATGCGCGCAGGTGTCTGGGCCCATCGCCCATTGCACACCTGCACGTTGCGAGGGCGGCCGGAAGCAGACCTAGCTTAGTGGCGTTCCAGTCCAATCCGGCGCGCGCCGCTCCGTCGCTGACGTCAAAAAGAGTTTTGGCTGATACCACGACGTCGAGTGCCCATAACTGTTCCCGCGTAGCTGGTTAGTGCGTATAGACCAAATGGCCAGACTCAGATCAAATACCAAGAACTCGTTAAGCGTGTTATGTTGAAATAACCGCGGACGCCATCCAGGGCCAGGCCCACCTCTCACCTAGGCGGTCTCAACCTGCTCTGTCGCTCCGCCACAAAGATCCACTTGCGGGTACTCCTACGAGCCGACCCGACTTTAGTCACCACCTGTGTCATGTATAGAGTATATAAGTATATACCCGTGATCACCACCCAGGTGATCACGGCCCGATAGTATAGCACAGCAGACGGACAAGAATGTAGGGCCACTGATGGAAAACTAGCACCCTATACTAAGCATGTAGGATTGCAGGTAAAGGTAACAACAGTAGAAGCAAGGGCAGGCTATGCATCAGTATAGGATAAACGGAAAGCAGTAACATGCTACACTACTCTAATGCAAGCAGTATAGAGAAGAATAGGCGATATCTGGTGATCAAGGTGGGGGCTTGCCTGGTTGCTCTGGCAAGTAGGAGGGGTCGTCAACTCCGTAGTCGAACTGGGCAGCAGCAGCGTCGGTCTCGTAGTCTACCGGAGAGAAGAGGGGGGAAGAAACAGTAAATACAATGCAAACATAAGCATGACGATGCGTGACATGACAATGAGCGGTGCTAGGTGTGCCCTAACGCGGCAGTAGGTGATACCGACGAAGGGGGGAAACATCCGGGAAGGTATTCCCGGTGTTTTGCGTTTTCGGACAGATGAACCGGAGGTGAAATGTTACAGGTTCACTATGCTAGGGACATGTGGCGGACGAACGGGCTGCGTATCTGGATTCGTCTCGTCGTTCTGAGCAACTTTCATGTACAAAGTATTTTCATCCGAGCTACGGTTTATTTAATATGAATTTTAAAAGATTTAAATTAATTTCTGGAATTTATTTAATTATTTAATATATACATTATCCGAAACAGTGTTGTGATGACATCAGCATGACATCATGCTGACGTCAGCAGTCATCTGACACGTGGGTCCCAGGGGCAGTGGCTCAGGGGCGCGAGGCCCCACCTGGCAGTGGCCCAGGGGCCACAGGCGGGCGCGGGCGCGGGCGCG
>NC_057814.1:179157499-179166441 GCF_018294505.1 Triticum aestivum
GGCGGGGAGGAGGAGGCAGGCCGGCGAGGGCGAGGCGGCGTCGGGCGGTCCGGGCGGCGGCGGACGAGGGCGAGGTGGCGGCGTCGAGCCCGATCCGATCTGGATCGGGGGAGGGAGGGGGAGAGTGGGGGGTGTCGGTGGAGTGGGTGGGGGTGGTGAGTGGATAAGGGGGGAAGTGGGTGGCCGGCTGGGCCTGATGGGTTGGCCCAGTTGGGCCACGGCCCAGGGGTTTTCTCCTTCTTCTTTTTTTGTTTTCTCTTTTGTATTTCTTTTATTTATTTCTCTTTTCTGTTTTATTTTATTTTAAATTATCTAGGCATTTTATAAAAATGTGTTTATTACACCATATTTACTTATCCAAAATATGGCACCTCCCGAACATTTTGTTTTAAATTTTGAAAAACTTTTATTGTTGACATTAATTTGATTTTGAATTTTGAAACGGTTTGACCTAACGGTAGATTATCAACAGTAACTGTGGTGACGTGGCACCATTAGCGTGGGATTACTGTAGCTTGATTACCCGGGCGTTACAAAACTCCTCCACTACAAGAAATCTCGTCCCGAGATTTAGGAGGTAGAATGAAACAGTGCGGGGTATTCATCACGCAGGCGATCCTCGCGTTCCCAAGTGGCTTCATCTTCAGAATGGTGCGACCACTGGACTTTGAGGAACTTGATCGCCTTCTGACGTGTGCGGCGTTCAGCTTGGTCGAGAATGCGGACCGGATGCTCCTTATAGGAGAGGTCCTGCTGCAATTCGAGCACTTCATGATCCACTGCTCGGATTGGGTCCTTGAAGCAACGGCGGAGCTGTGACACATGGAACACATCGTGAACCTGAGAAAGGTTCGGCGGAAGCTCCAGTTGGTATGCCACTTTTCCACGCCTTTCGAGAATAGTGAATGGGCCAATATATCGAGGAGCTAGTTTGCCCTTGATTCCGAAGCGGTGAGCACCCTTCATTGGTGTGACTCGAAGATAAGCCTTTTCGCCAGGTTGATAGACCATGTCTTTATGATGACGGTCATACTGACTCTTCTGACGTGATTGAGCAGTCTTGAGATTCTCACGAATAATGCGGACTTGTTCTTCGGCATGTTGGATAATATCCTGACCGAAGAGTATACGTTCCCCAGTTTCTGACCAGTTCAGAGGGGTTCGGCACCTTCGTCCATACAACACTTCGAAGGGGGCCATCTTTAGACTAGCTTGATAGCTATTATTATAAGAGAACTCAGCATACGGGAGAGATTCCTCCCATTTCTTGCCGAAGGAAATAACACAAGCTCGAAGCATGTCTTCGAGAACTTGGTTGACGCGTTCAACTTGCCCTTGCGACTGAGGATGAAATGCAGTACTGAATGACAGATGAGTTCCCATGGCTTCTTGGAAACTTGCCCAGAATCTTGAAGTGAATAAGCTGCCACGGTCTAAGCTGATAACCAATGGAATACCGTGGAGTGAAACAATCCTGGACATATAGAGCGTTGCCAGCTGACTAGCAGTGATTGTTTCTTTGACCGCCAGGAAATGTGCAACTTTGGAAAGCCGGTCAATGACGACAAGAATAGCATCATTACCTTTCTGTGATTTGGGAAATCCAGTGACGAAGTCCATCTCAACATGGTCCCATTTCCATTCAGGAATAGAGATAGGTTGCAGAGTTCCAGCAGGCCTTTGATGTTCTGCTTTGATACGACGGCAAACGTCACACTCAGCAACATAACGAGCAATGTCTTGCTTCATATTAGACCACCAGAATCTCTGACGGATGTCTTGGTACATCTTTGTACTACCAGGATGGATACATAGGGGCGTATCATGAGCTTCTTTCATAACTTCCTGTGTCATATCCAGGTTTTTCTCTGCACATGGCACCACTAGGCGGCCCTTGAAGTATAAAGTGCCATCTTCAGCAATAGTGAAGAATTAGGGCTTTCCTTCTGCGAGGTAGCGCTTAATCTTGTGGGCTTCAGAGTCATATCCCTGTATTCTCTTGATGGAGTCCAAGAGATCTGGTTCTACGGCCAGGGTATTGAGGGAACCCTGGGGAACAACACGGAGGTTCATCTTGCGAAACTCCTTAGGAGGGGGAGCGAGTGCACCCGGAGGAACAATATGGAGGTTCAGCTTCCTGAATTCTTCAACAAGGGAGGGCTGAACTTTGTGAACCTGGAGGTGGTTGCAGTAAGACTTGCGGCTCAAGGCATCAGCCATTACATTAGCCTTGCCTGGCGTATAGGAAATACCCAAGTCAAAGTCTGCAACAAGCTCCATCCATCTCTGCTGACGGAGGTTCAGGTATGGCTGAGTAAACAGATACTTCAGACTTTGGTGGTCAGTGAAGATCTCGCAACGATTACCAAGAAGGTAATGTCGCCACTGCTTCAGCGCATGAATGACAGCAGCAAGTTCGAGGTCGTGAACTGGGTAGTTCTCTTCGTGAGGGCGCAATTGCCGAGAGGCATAAGCAATCACTTTGCGGTCTTGCATTAGGACACAGCCTAATCCTTGACGGGAAGCGTCGCAGTAAATGACGAAGTCCTTCTTAGTATCAGGTGGAGCTAGAACTAGGGCAGAAGTCAACTTGTCTTTGAGTGCCTGGAAACTTTCCTGACATTTGTCTGTCCATTGGAACTTGACGCCCTTATGCAACAGGTTAGTCAGAGGCCTGGCGATCTTGGAGAAGTTCTCGACGAATCGACGGCAATAGCTGGCGAGACCGAGAAAACTTCTGACTTGCTTAACGTTCTTGGGAGGAGTCCAATCAAGGATAGCCTGGACTCGTTCAGGGTTGACGGCAATACCATCCTTATAGATGACATGCCCAAGATAGGTTACTTCGGGTAGCCAGAATTCACATTTGGAGAACTTGGCATATAGTTGATGCTCTTGTAGCTTTTCCAGCACCAGTCGAAGATGTTCAGCATGTTCTTCTTCGTTCTTGGAAAATACCAGGATATCATCCAGATAAACCAAGACGAACTTGTCGAGGTAATCCATGAATATATAGTTCATCAGACGAGAGAAGGTGGCTGGAGCATTGGTTAAACCGAAAGACATGACGGTGTACTCGTATGAACCATAGCGAGTCATGAAGGCGGTCTTTGGGATATCCTCTTCACGAACACGGATCTGGTGGTAACCCAACCTCAAGTCGAGCTTAGAGAACACTGATGAACCAGCCAGATGATCATACAAATCATTGATCCGAGGAAGAGGATATTTATTCTGAATGGTAGCTTGGTTTATAGGACGGTAGTCTTGAACTAATCGGTTTGTCCCATCCTTCTTCTTGACAAAGAGAGAAGGTGCTCCCCAAGGAGAGCAACTTGGGCGAATGAATCCTTTGTGAAGAGAATTGTCGATTTCCTCCTTAAGCTCAAGGAGTTCATGCGGCGGCATCTTGTAGGGTCGCTTGGCTATAGGAGTGGTGCCTGGTTTCAAGTCGATGATGAATTCGACAGCTCTAGCAGGGGGAATCCCTGGAAGTTCTTCAGGAAAGACGTCGAGGAATTCACGCACGACAGGAATGTTTTCAATGCCCTCGAGTGGTGTAGCGTTCAATGCATTCAATGCATAGAGCCTTGCCTCGGCATTTTGCACCAGAAGAGCTTGGTAAGTAACTATTTCATCTGAAGGGTGTAGCAGATGGACGGTCTTAGTGGTGCAAACGATTGAAGTAGTATGCGCTTTTAACCAATTCATTCACAGAATGAGATCAATGCTACAGGACTTCAGTATGATGGGAGAGACAAGAAATTCCAGTCCTTCGATTTCAACGGGGACGTCATTGCAAATCATGGAGGTTCGACATTGGCCCGCAGGGGTGTGTACTAATAGTGAAGCATTCATGTCTTCGCTTTTAATGCCATGCATGAATGCAAAATCTTCTGACATGAATGAATGTGATGCACCTGTATCAAATAAAACGGATGCTGGTACTGAATTTACGAGGAGTGTACCCATCACAGTAGCAGGCTGGTCTTGAGCTTCGTTGAGATCAACGTGGTTGGCATGAACACGACCATAAGACTTGGCCTTGTTGCTGCGGGGCTGGTTGCTTCCATGGCCAGTTGCTGGAAGGGCCAGTTGATTCTGGTTCTGGTTGCATTCTCTAGCACAGTGTCCTGGTTGACCACACCTGAAGCACAAACCATTATTGGGAGTGGGAACAGGAGCTTGGGGTGGTGGAGCTGGAAGTCTTGACTGCCTAGATGGTGGTGGGGGCAGACGAGGTGCAGCATAGGTCTGCCTTGGGGCAGATGCATTTGGACGGTACATGTTGTTCGGGATCCATATCTTACGCTTCTGTGAGGGCGGGCCCGAAGATGAGCCCGTGTCACGGTTGCGCCTGTGAGAGCTCTGGTATTCCTGCAGACCAGTTTCGACATTGATGGCCTTGTTCACCAAGGTGGCGAAATTAGCAAAGTCATGCACTAGAAGTGCGAGCTTGATGTCAGCTTGAAGGCCATCACGGAACTTCTCCTGTCTGCGTGCATCAGTTGCAATGTCCTCTTCAGCATAGCGAGATAAGTCCAGAAACTCCCGCTGATAAGCTTCAACAGTTTTGTTGCCTTGGGTGAGGTTGCGGAATTCACGCTTCTTCCGGTCCATGACTCCCTGAGGAATGAAGCGAGCATGGAAAGCAGCTTGGAAGTCTGGCCAGGTGATGATTGTTCCAGCTGGCAGAGTACGCCTGTGGCTGTCCCACCACTGAGCTGCGGGTCCCTTCAGGAAGAAGGAAGCAAAGGTGACATAGCTGGCAGGAGCTACATCAACAGACTCCATCTCATAGGTGATGTCACGGAGCCAGTCATCAGCATCCAGAGGCTGAGTTGAGCTGCGGTACACAGTTGGGTTCAGGCGCATGAAATCCTGCAGAGTTACTGGGGTTGGTTGCTGGTCCATATTGGGGCGAGGAAACTGAGCCATCATATTTTCCATGAATTGGCGGTTCAGTTCGAACTGTTGGATCATACCAGCCATGTACTCAGGTGGTGGTGGGGCATTGCCACCACTACCACGACCACCTGGTCTAACCATCCTGCTAATATATAACAGGGGTTCAGCATTGAGAAATTTGCAAAGACAAGGATCATTCATGATGAAACATGCATAATGAAAGGAGCACGATAGCTACTACATAGTAGTCGGCATAACTTACAAAAGGGGTCATGCATAGAGTTCAGTACACAGAGTTCAGTACATAGACTAAAACAACATAGGCGGCACACAGGCTCGCGGCGAATGCATCTAACACTAACAAGCAAGCCTACATCAGTCCCAAGAGGTACTGTGGAGGTAGGTGTAGCCTGAAAGCTGGTAGTGTCACATCGGGAACTCCACGTCAGCAACCTGGGGTCCGCGAATACTCTGGTGCAGAACCTGACGCTCAGGTGGCAGAAGAGGTCCAAGTGCGGGAGAGTGGCCTCCCACATGTGGCCAGCCGACACCCTGGGGCATCACAGTGGCTGGGTAGATCGCAGAACGGGGCAGCTCCCTAGATCGGACAAAGGGGTGCAACAGCGTCAGAGCACGGTAAAGGTGCTGACGGGTGGTGTACAACTCGTGGCGAAGAGCTCGGTTAGCTCGATCCAGCCCATCAGCATGCAGAACCAAGTTCTGATGGTAGAAGGGCTCTCGGGTGACAGTGGAGTAGGCAGCAGTATAGTATCCCTCCGCACCAACATCAGATGCGATAGCAATGTGCCTGAAAGGGGAGGTGTCCAACTCCAGATACTCTCCACGAAGACGTGTCAGAGCAGCATAAGCAGCATCGTGGACAGCCATATCGATGGTCACTCCAACACCATGAGCGGTGTGCAGCATAGTAGTGGAGTCATACTCCCGCGAGTAGAGGTGGACGATGGCATGGTACTGCTCCTGGTTAAAGTCCTGGTACTCCTCGTAGACGGTGTACTCAGGGTGCCAGCGATAACCCAGATAGGTCATCATCTCAGCTAGCACAGCAGGTGATCCCGAGGCACCAATGGCCGTCGTGTGGCGCACGACCTGCCTCGTGGGTTCCATCTGAAAGCAAAGATGTTTCAAAGGAGTCAAATGGCAGTGTGTAAATTGTTCAAAATACTATTCTAAGAAATAACTATGGCTTATCCAACTTTGGGGTGAATGCGGTCACGGGATCCTAGTGTTAGAGTTAGTAAATTCGTTTAACCCGAGTAGAAGAGAGTTCAGAGTCCTAGAGTAAAGGTCGAGGAGTAAAAGATCCTAGTACCACCCAATGGCGACGTGGGCCCGTAAGCCACACAGCCATGTTAGTAAAAGTTTTGTAATGCCTAGACTCGACTTCGGCCAAGGAGTGTGGAAAGGGGGATTCCTACAGGCAGTCGGCTCTGATACCAACTTGTGACATGCCCGATTTGACCGTACACTAATCATGCACGCAAATGTGTACGATCAAGATCAGGGACTCACGGGAAGATATCACAACACAACTCTAAAACATAAATAAGTCATACAAGCATCATAATACAAGCCAGGGGCCTCGAGGGCTCGAATACAAGTGCTCGATCATAGACGAGTCAGCGGAAGCAACAATATCTGAGTACAGACATAAGTTAAACAAGTTTGCCTTAAGAAGGCTAGCACAAACTGGGATACAGATCGAACGAGGCGCAGGCCTCCTGCCTGGGATCCTCCTAACTACTCCTGGTCGTCGTCAGCGGGCTGCACGTAGTAGTAGGCACCTCCAGTGTCGTAGGAGTCATCGTCGACGGTGGCGTCTGGCTCCTGGACTCCAGCATCTGGTTGCGACAACCAGGTAGAAAGGAAAGGGGGAAAAGAGGGAGAGAAGCAACTATGAGTACTCATCCAAAGTACTCGCAAGCAAGGAGCTACACTACATATGCATGGGTATATGTGTAAAGGGGCATATCAGTGGACTGAACCGCAGAATGCCAGAATAAGAGGGGCATAGCTAGTCCTGTCGAAGACTATGCTTCCGGCCATCTCCATCTTGCAACATGTAGAAGAGAGTAGATTGAAGTCCTCCAAGTAGCATCGCATAGCATAATCCTACCCGGCGATCCCCTCCTCGTCGCCCTGTGAGAGAGCGATCACCAGGTTGTATCTGGCACTTGGAAGGGTGTATTTTATTCAGTATCCGGTTCTAGTTGTCATAAGGTCAAGGTACAACTCCGGGTCGTCCTTTTACCGAGGGACACGGCTATTCGAATAGATAAACTTCCCTGCAGGGGTGCACCACATAACCCAACACGCTCGATCCCATTTGGCCGGACACTCTTTTCTGGGTCATGCCCGGCCTCGTAAGATCAACACGTCGCAGCCCCACCTAGGCTCAACCGAGAGGTCAGCACGCCGGTCTAAATCCTATGCGCGCAGGGATCTGGGCCCATCGCCCATTGCACACCTGCATGTTGCGAGGGCGGCCGGAAGCAGACCTAGCCTAGTGGCGTTCCAGTCCAATCCGGCGCGCGCCGCTCCGTCGCTGACGTCAAAAAGAGCTTCGGCTGATACCACGACGTCGAGTGCCCATAAATGTTCCCGCGTAGCTGGTTAGTGCGTATAGACCAAATGGCCAGACTCAGATCAAATACCAAGAACTCGTTAAGCGTGTTATGTTCAAATAACCGCGGACGCCGTCCAGGGCCAAGCCCACCTCTCACCTAGGCGGTCTCAACCTGCCCTGTCGCTCCGCCACAAAGATCTACTTGCGGGTACTCCTACGAGCCGACCCGACTTTAGTCACCACCTGTGTCATGTATAGAGTATATAAGTATATATCCGTGATCACCGCCCAGGTGATCACGGCCCGATAGTATAGCACAGCAGACGGACAAGAATGTAGGGCCACTGATGGAAAACTAGCACCCTATACTAAGCATGTAGGATTGCAGGTAAAGGTAACAACAGTAGAAGCAAGGGCAGGCTATGCATCAGTATAGGATAAACGGAAAGCGGTAACATGCTACACTACTCTAATGCAAGCAGTATGGAGAAGAATAGGCGATATCTGGTGATCAAGGTGGGGGCTTGCCTGGTTGCTCTGGCAAGTAGGAGGGGTCGTCAACTCCGTAGTCGAACTGGGCAGCAGCAGCGTCGGTCTCGTAGTCTACCGGAGAGAAGAGGGGGGAAGAAACAGTAAATACAATGCAAACATAAGCATGACGATGCGTGACATGACAATGAGCGGTGCTAGGTGTGCCCTAACGCGGCAGTAGGTGATACCGACGAAGGGGGGAAACATCCGGGAAGGTATTCCCGGTGTTTCGCGTTTTCGGACAGATGAACCGGAGGTGAAATGTTACAGGTTCACTATGCTAGGGACGCGTGGCGGACGAACGGGCTGCGTATCTGGATTCGTCTCGTCGTTCTGAGCAACTTTCATGTACAAAGTATTTTCATCCGAGCTACGGTTTATTTTATATGAATTTTAAAAGATTTAAATTAATTTCTGGAATTTATTTAATTATTTAATATATACATTATCCGAAACAGTGTTGTGATGACATCAGCATGACATCATGCTGACGTCAGCAGTCATCTGACACGTGGGTCCCACATGTCATAGACTGATTAGGGTAATTAGGGTTAACTAATTAATTAACTATTAATTAAATTAACTAATTAATTAGATTAACCTAAACAGGGTTAATTAACTTAATTAATTTAGTTAATTAATTAATTATATTTATTTTTATTATTTTATTATTTATTTATTTTGTATTATTTATTTCTTTTTCTTTTTTTCGTTCTGTGGGCTGGGCCCCACATGTCATTGGCCCTAGGGGGTTCGGGCCCAGGGGCAGTGGCTCAGGGGCGCGAGGCCCCACCTGGCAGTGGCCCAGGGGCCACAGGCGGGCGCGGGCGAGGCGCACGTGTGCGGCGCGGGCGACGGGCGGTGGTGCGAGCGGACCCGGCGACGAGCGCCGCGGGCGGGGTCAAGCCCGAGCGGC
>NC_057814.1:179167143-179172670 GCF_018294505.1 Triticum aestivum
GAGGGCGAGGCGGCGTCGGGCGGTCCGGGCGGCGGCGGACGAGGGCGAGGCGGCGGCGTCGAGCCCGATCCGATCTGGATCGGGGGAGGGAGGGGGAGAGTGGGGGGTGTCGGTGGAGTGGGTAGGGGTGGTGAGTGGATAAGGGGGGAAGTGGGTGGCCGGCTGGGCCTGATGGGTTGGCCCAGTTGGGCCACGGCCCAGGGGGTTTTCTCCTTTTTTTTTGTTTTCTCTTTTGTATTTCTTTTATTTATTTCTCTTTTCTGTTTTATTTTGTTTTAAATTATTTAGGCATTTTATAAAAATGTGTTTATTACACCATATTTACTTATCCAAAATATGGCACCTCCCGAACATTTTGTTTTAAATTTTGAAAAACTTTTATTGTTGACATTAATTTGAATTTGAATTTTGAAACGGTTTGACCTAACGGTAGATTATCAACAGTAACTGTGGTGACGTGGCACCATTAGCGTGGGATTACTGTAGCTTGATTATCCGGGCGTTACAGTAACATGCATAAAAAATGATGAACGGTGGCTGAGCCACAACTACTATATCAGCTATATGATCATGCAAAGCAATATGACAATGAATGCTCAAGTCATCAAACAGAAGCGGTGGAAGTTGCATGGCAATATATCTCAGAATGGCCATGGAAAAGCCATAATAGGTAGGTATGGTGGCTGTTTTGAGGAAGATATAATAAGGTTTATGTGTGATAGAGCGTATCATATCACGGGGTTTGGATGCACCTGCGAAGTTTGCACCACGTCTCGATGTGAGAAAAGGCAATGCACGGTACCGTAGAGGCTAGCAAATTGCGGAAAGGTAAGAGTGCGTATCATCCATGGACACACATTAGTCATAAAGAACTCATATACTTATTGCAAAAGTTTATTAGCCCTTGAAGCAAAGTACTACTATGCATGCCTCTAGGGGGATAGATTGGTAGGAAAAGACCATCGCTCGTCCCCGATTGCCACTCATAAGGAAGACAATCAATAATAAATCATGCTCCAACTTCATAGCATAACGAGAGACTATACGTGCATGCTTCGGGAATCACAAGCCTTAACACCAATATTCTTACTAAACACAACCATTTACTAGTACCTTCCACATATTATCATCTCTATATCTCAAAACTATTGCAAGGAATCAAACATATCATATTCAGTGATCCATAAGTTTTATGTTGGATTTTATGACTAACCATGCAATTGACCAATTCCCGTTGACTCTCTAAATAGATCTAAGTGAAGCATGAGAGTTTAATCCTTTCTATAAAAGAACATGCTCTAATAAATATAAGTGAAGCAAAAGAGCATTCTTCAAACAACGGTTTTCTATGTGAACAGAAACAGGCAATCCAAACTTCAAATGATATAAGTGAAGCACATGAAGCATTCTATAAAGCCATACTCAAAAGATATAAGTGAAGTGCAATGAGCATTCTATAAATCAACCATGGACTATCTCATACCAGCATGGTGCATAAAAGAAAAAGGGAAAAACTATAAGCAAAAGACGCTCCAAGATTTGCACATATCACATGAACGAAACGAAACCGAAAACATACCGATACTTGTTGAAGAAAGATGGGATGCCTTCCGGGGCATCCCCAAGCTTAGACGCTTGAGTCTCCTTGAATATTTACTTGGGGTGCCTTGGGCATCCCCAATCTTGAGCTCTTGCCTCTCCTCCTTCTCCTCATATCGAAACCTCCTCGATCTTTGATCACTTCATCCACACAAAACTCAACAGAAAGTTCGGTAAGATCCGTTAGTATAATAAAGTAAATAACTACTCTAAGTACTGTTGCAAACCAATTCATATTTTGTTTTTGCATTGTAGCTACTATAATATAACTTTTCCATGGCTTAATCCACTGATAGAAATCGATAGTTTCATCAAAACAAACAAACAATGCATCAAAAACAGAATCTGTCTTAAACAGGACAGTCTGCAGTAATCTGAACATTAACCATACTTCTGGTACTCTAAAAATTCTGAAAAAAATAGGAAAATAAATAATTTGTATAGAAATACAGTGCAAAAAGTTTCAGAACCATTCGACGTTCCAGTAAGAAATGTACAATCGCGCACTACAGCCTGAGTTTTTGTTTTGCACCGCACAAACCAACAAGCAATCTAAACATCCTAAAGGCAAACCTTGGCACATTATTTTTATAATACAATGGAATTGTACAAGGGGATAATTATTTTTGTTGAAAAGTTTCTGCAATTAAGATTCACAAAGTTTCCATGGGCATGAACAAAGTTCAAAGCTAGCTCCCGCTTCCACGGTGCTCGTCTCTCACTTTCACTTTTCTTTTTGTGAAGTTTTAAGTTCCCCTCTATATTTTTTTTGTTTTTAAACTTTATAAAAGCACTCAACGGATAGAAATGACTCTCTAAAACTTCTAGGTTGTCTCCCTGGCAGCGCTTTCTTTAAAGCCATTAAGCTAGGCATAAAGTGCTCAAGTAATGGATCCACCCGGATCCCAAGGTATATCAAAGCCAATTTTAATTAACAATGATTTGGCATTTAGTAGTGACAAAGCAATATATATCAAGCAATTACGAAGTCTAACTCTCTTCCTATGCATCGCCATGTCATGCAAAAACAATTCATGCACATCAAGTAAAGGCCAATACATAGCATAAGCAGTTTCTTGCAATTTTATCGTGTTGGAAACATAGAGAGGTGGAGATGTAGTTCCTCTCTCATAATAATTGCAAGTAGGAGCAGCAATTATCATGGCATTCATCCTTTGGTAAGCACGAAGGGAAATTAAATAATGTATGAGTTGAAGAGTTACTCTCATTAGAAGGTGGGTACGGGTAGCTAATCCGATCTTCGTCCTTTTGTTCTTCGCTCTCCTCGTCATCTTTTTCATCCAATGAGCTCACAGTTTCATCAATTCCTTCTTCCATAGACTCCTGCAAAATATTAGTCTCTTCTTGGACAGCGGAGGCTTTCTCAATAAATTCATCAATATCGGAATTGTATTTATAATTATCATAGCAATATTTAAGGATGGCAAAAATTTCAGGTCTATAAACATCATCATCAAAAGCTTCATATTTTTCAAACAAAGATTCAATTTCATAAGCACCCTTAAAAGCAACAAATTCTTCTATTCGTTCCACATCATAGTAATCATATATACCTCTAGCATAAGAAGCCAAGGTTTCATTATCATTAAATTCACATGAAAAGGGAAGATGTGGAGCATTCATTCTAGAGCAACAAGTATAATCATATCTCAAGCATAGCTCCCAAGCATACCAATGCAACATATGAATTTGATCCCATAACAATTCCCTTTATGAGTCAAGCGAAAATCCCTAAAGTATTCACGTTGATCCAATGTTACTCCCATTATATAGTTGAATGGGGTTTTCTCAGGATTATCAAAGTAGTGCATAACATCTTTCACATAACGAGCATCGAGGGTTTTAGGAGGTTCCCCATCTCCATGAGTAGCAAGTACCACTAATTTTTTGGTGTTTCGTGTTCCATATCCATAACTAAAGATAGATAACAACTTAGAACAAGAAATAAAAACTACTTAGTGATAAAGAAAACAAGCACACACGAGAATATTCACCCCACGCTATTGCTCCCCGGCAACGGCGCCAGAAAAAAGGTCTTGATAACCCACAAGTATAGGGGATCAATTGTACCCTCTTTCGATAAGTAAGAGTGTCGAACCCAACGAGGAGCTAAAGGTAGAAGAAATATTCCCTCAAGTTCTATCAACCACCGATACAACTCTACGCATGCTTGACGTTCGCTTTACCTAGAACAAGTATGAAACTAGAAGTACTTTGTAGGTGTGATAGGATAGGTTTGCAAGATAATAAAGAGCACGTATATAAAATCTAGGGGCTGTTTAGATAAAGACACAACTAAGTTAGTTTTAGTAGAGAGCTTCTGTCAACAAGAAAGTTATTTGTCCCTAGGCAATCGATAACAAGTACTGGTAATCATTCTTATAATTTTATATGAGGGAGAGGCATGAGCTAACGTACTTTCTCTACTTGGATCATATGCACTTATGATTGGACCCCTAGCAAGCATCCGCAACTACTAAAGATCATTAAGGTCGTGAAACCAAACCATGGCAGTAAGTATCATACCAACCAAGATCACGATTAACCCACATGACAAAACGGATCTACTCAAACATCATAGGACACTACGGATGTGTTTGGTTCATGTCACCAATCGGGATGTCATGGGTTAGACCCGCTCCTGGGCCTCGTTCCGGTGTTTAGTTCGTAACCGGGATGGAACCCACTCGTTCCCTACGACCGAATATTCGGCTGAGATCCGGAACCGAGCGATACCTCCAAATCGAAGGAATTACAAGGAACCAGTCGTTCTCTCCCTTTCCTCCCCTATCCCCTCCCTCTCTGTGCGCCGCCGCTCCCTCGTCTGGCCCCTCTTTCTCAGGTGCGCCGTCGCTCCCTCGTCGCCCCTCCCTCTCCGGCGCGCCGCCACTCCCTCGTCACTCCTTCCTCTCCGGTGCGCTTCCTGTCCCTCATCTCTCTTCCTCCCTTACTACACCACCAGTCAATCTGCGCCGCCGTCGACTCACTCATCTCTCTCTGTCGATCTGCAGCACAAAAAGGGAAGAAAATGGGGGTGCTAGGAAGAAGAGGAGCACATGCGGCCGGCGAGCAGCTGTGTGGCTGCGCAGCTGGGCGACAGAACCGGTAGAGGCTACAGCAGCGGCTGGGATCTTCCTCGTTGAGTATGCTTTGGCTATACAGATTTTAGTGCCTGTAGCTAAGAGAGAGATGGAGAGGATATTGAGATGAAATTGTGGTTGCTTTTTGATTAAAGTTTGGTGTTCTATGCTGTTTAAACTAGCATGATATCCTTTGCAAGGATTCGCTAGTTTATCTGAAGTAAAATAGGCACACTCAAATTGCTGTTGTCTGCCACTTCTACATCTTTGTAATAATTAGGGGAGACATTGTTTTTGAAAAGGATGCTATTTTCCTTGCAAATGTAAACAAAATGCTGCTGAAATTTTGTATTTTTGTTATTTCATTCCTCATTTCGTGCTTCCGAACCAAACACATGAACGGAACCATTCCATTCTACTTTTTGCTCGTACCGAACATAGAAACGGAACCGACCCGTTCCTCTGGAATGGAACCATTCCATTCCATGACAGTTGGTTCCTGAACCAAACACACCCTACAGGAATCAAGAACTTTGCCATCTGCCATGGCTGATGGCAAAGGCATGCCTTGCGGACAGCAAAGGACTTTGCCGTCAGCTAGCAGACGGCAAAATGTCCGGCTGAACAAGCTACGACAAAGGGCACTCTGTTGTCTGCTGGCGGACGACAAAGATGCAAAGGCCTTTGCCGTCAGCCAACAGACGGCAAAGGGCATGGCTCTTTGCCATCTGCTGGCAGACGGCAAAGGCTGCAGGCAGATGGCAAAGAGACCAAATAGGCATTAGTTCTGTCTCTTCTTATATCAATTCATTTTCACAGAAAATCAC
>NC_057814.1:179172974-179202484 GCF_018294505.1 Triticum aestivum
ACACACACACACACACACACACACATATATATATATATATATATATATGACCAATATAGCATATCCTACACATGTTACCAATAGTAGCAAGTTTCATCCATACATATACATAGTTTCATCAATATTACACAGTTTCATCCATAGTTAGCAAGTTTCACAAAGTCAAAACAAAAACTAAAGACAAGCACTCCATATCTGAAATTACAAGAAATGACCTAAAATTAAATATCTATTTTCCTAAAAACTATCTTATTACTAAGATTTTCTTTGGATCTTCTTTTCTTCCAACCTGCATAACAAAAACACTAAGAAAGAGAAAATGGGTTAGGAGTAGAAATGTAGCATTTCACTTGGTGAAATGCAATGCTGTAGGAGCCAACACTTGAGATCAACACCAGAAAGTACTAAATTTTCAGAGATATCCAGATCCTGCAACAGTACATTGAGAGCAAATTTTGTCGCTTGAGATATTCGACATAAAATAGGGCAAGGTCGCTTGAGATATTCGACGTAGTACATGAGAAGCACACACTTGACCACCATAGCAGCTTGCCGAACCATTGTATCTGTGGAGCACAAAACAGCAGTCAGCCTAATTAGAAATTTTAAGGAGAGCAGTGCTAGTTTAAGAGTTATGAACAGATAGAAATGGTGCATAAATTCCTATTATTCAACAAACATAAGTTATTTCCAAGTGAAACACGGGCAATGTTATCCACTTCAAAACAAAACAGAACACACAGGTACACACATCGTCAAGTTTTCCACAAATGAGTTACTGATTGAGTTCAAGAAATGAGGGCCAGGACCTAAAAACTCATAAATAGGAAAATCACTGGGTTGCAATGTCATGCCCTCTCTTGATACAATATGATCGACAGGATGTTTGAGTGCATCATAGAAAACCATAGGAGTTTTTCAAGGCCACATATTACAATCATATGGAATAATTTGAAGAGAGGCCCCAAAAGGGGAAATCATGCTATGTGGGAAAAGAGAATACCATTCACCGCAATGAAAAATATAGCATGCCAGAATGGTGGTATTTCTTTTGGAGGAAGCATCACCAACGGTCTAACAAGGTCATCATTCATGTACCACCAGTAGACTCCAAACACGTGAATGGTGAATAGTACTACAATCCCGATAAGCATTGGCATTTTCCTCTCCCACTGAAATAAGAAAAATAAATAAAAGTGATAGATCAGCTAAAGATCTTGTTTAATTGGCATTCACCGCATTAACTTAAGGTAAGAAAAATAAATAAAAGTGATAGATCAGCTAAAGATCTTGTTTAATTGGCATTCACCGCATTAACTTAAGGGAAACGACATGACGGTCACATTCTAGAGCACATATCCGTACCAAAACATTTATAGTGTTTCCAACTCTTCTAAGCATGTGAGAACACTACGAGGACAATCAAATTGAGTTATCTAAGCAATTTGACAATCAAATGGAGTTAACACGGGCCCAGCGTTAGGGATTTAGTGATGGCAGCAGTCTGCCAGCCGGCTTCCTCAATAGAAGGGACATACCCAGTGCTAGAAGCAGAACAAGAACGTTGATACACAAGATAAGCACAAGCCCTTGAGAGCAGTCTGCTTGGCAGAACAATTAATTAACCTCTAGAAGCAGAAGAAGCACGTTGATAGACAAGTTATTATGAAGCACCAACCCTGAGAGCGGTCTGCTTGCGCAAGATATCATTGGACTTGAACATGACTGCGGCAATCCAGATCATGACGAAGAAACCTACACAATATAAACTCAATTGGAATGAGGAACTCGCCATCATCTTCTGACCAAGAGGCATCAAGTACCTAGACAAAAAAGTAAGAGCATAATAAGATACAATGTATGCCGGTGGACATGTGTAACAGCAAGAAAACTACCCTATGAATAGCATAGTTAAATGTGATTCCTCCTAGTAGTATCTGTTCTATTATTCATAGTGACGAGAGCCCAAGACTATGTCAATAATGCCGAGAAAGAAAAGGCCTCCAAAATGTAGCATTTTTTCAGTAGCAAGATTTTCTTTTCGGAAATAGGTTTATCCGAGGGGCGTTGACCTTCGTCACATACTGTAATACAGGCACTTCATTTGTTTTTAAAAGACTTGAGATTACTGCTGGTGCTAAAACAAAGCCCACCAAACTCCTCTTTCAGCTAAAATACCAATTCACGTACTAGCTAGCATCACTAGTTAAGCAAACAGATTTATCACTTGTAGCAGCGCTGACCAAATTGCCACGGCAGCAGAACCCCAGCCATATGAGTACCCTGTCTTAAATCTAGACTATACCAATTGTGCAACTGACATTGAGATTTCAGAGGGCAGGCGCAGCAGAACGACAAGTGCTATACCTTCACATCGGGGTCCCTGAGGTTGGCGTGCAGCCACTCGGCGGACACGACAGGCTCGGTCGGCGGCACCGCATGGACGACGCCCAACGCGGCGTTGGCGCCGGCGGCCGACGATGTGGCGTTGAAGCACGCGGCAATCCCGAACCGCGTCATCGACGGCGACAGCGACTCCCCGCACCCGACCTCCGAGGTCGGTGGAGATGCTCTCGAGCGGCTCGTTCACCACTCTGCACCAACCGCAATGACATGAGCACCGTCACATGACAGACATGTGTGAGATCCAACAAAAGAAACGAGAGCGTGAGATGGAACCCGTGTGGACGGGATGATGAGTGCAAGCACGCACCCTGTGTGGTAGCCGAAGAGGAAGGAGGTGACCGTGGTGACGCACACGTGCGGCAGCGACCTGCGCCACAATGGGCATGCTGCTCCTGCTCCTCCTCCTCCCTCGGGCGTCTTCTCTGCTGCCGGATCTAAGACGTCACCGAAACAGAATGGGCAGGGGAATAATAACAAGGTGAAATGCGAAGGGGATCGGGCTGGTGGAGGTACGGACCTGGCGTCTCGAGGTCGGGGTCCATGGCGGCGTCCCGGGACGGCACGCGCTTGATACGCCGCAGTGCCGAGTTTCCACCGCATCGCCCTCCCAAGAGATTGGGGAATCGGAGGCGGAAAGCGAGACGAAGGGAAGAGAGAAAGGGAGGGATCTGAGAGAGGGCCGCCTCCTATATTGGGGTTGGGCGTGTCGCTGGGTTGCGTGGCACGGAGGAGGAGATTTGACTACCCGCGCCCGACGCACCGCGAGGAGCGTGCCGGCGGTGGTGGCGAGGAGGATGTGGAGGAGCGGGAGGAGGAGGGGAGGAGCTGGGCACCGCCGCGGTTGGGGGGGGGGGGAGGGTGAGAAGAGGCGGTGGAGGTGAGGTAGGGTGGGCGTTGATGTTGACGTGGTGGGGTAAAACCGTGGTTAATCTGGGCGGAAAGGCAACCCCACCACTCTTTGTTGTCTGCCAACAGATGGCAAAGAATCTTTCCCGTCTGCCCAGCAGACAGCAAAGAGGGAGGGTGGACCATTGCAGTGTACAGGCAGCCAGTAGACCCCATCAGCACTTCTTTGCCGTCCGCTGGAAGATGGCAAAGATCTTCCAGCAGACGGCAAAGAAATGACAGATGACAAAGACTTTTTTTGCCGTCTGTCAGTTCTTTGCCGTCTGTTGTTTGGTAGCTGATGGCAGAGACCTTCTTTGACGTCCGCAAGCAGACGGCAAAGAACTGGCAGACAGCAAAATCCCTGATTCCAGTAGTGGGATAACCATAGATCATTGGGAAATAATATATGGAGTTGAGCACCATGTTTAAGTTGAGATTACAGCAGGGAGAAGAGGTGTTACACCGCTGCATAGAGGGGGAGAAAGTTGGTGTTGACGGCAGCAAGATTATTGGTGTAGATCGTCGTCATGATCCTAGCCCCGGCGGCACTCCGGCGCCACCGGGAGAGAGGGGGAGAGAGCCCCCTCCTCCTCCTTCTTCTTCTTCCTTGGCCTCCCTCCTAGATGGGAGGAGAGTTTCCCCTCTGGTCCATGGCCTCCATGGCCACGGAGGGGCGGGAGCCCCTCCGAGATTGGATCTCCCTCTCTGTTCTCTTCTGTTTCGCATCCCCCATATCTGTCCGAAAACCATTTCTTATATTCCCGGAGATCCGTAACTCCGATTGAGCTAAGATTTTAACACGATTTTTTTTGGATATAAGCTTCCTTGCGCCCGAAGTAGAGCTCCAACCGACGTTCGAGGAGGGCACAACCCACCACCATGCGCCAGGGGCCTCTGACGCGCCCTGGTGTCTTGTGGGCTGTGTGGGCCTCCGTTTGCGGTGATTCCAACTCCCAAAAATCACAAATATTCCAAAATAATTCTCCGTGAAATTTTATTGCATTTGGACTTCGTTTGATATGGATACTCTGTGATAAACATGCAGAAAATAGGAACTAGCACTGGGCACTGGATGAATAGGTTAGTCCAATAAATCATATAAAAAGTTGACAAAAGTACGTGAAAGTGGTATAATATTGGCATGAAACAATCAAAAATTATAGATACGACGGAGACGTATCATGTGCTTGTTGTTATTGCATCATATAGGTTGCTCACCTAGTTGCATATCTAGACAACCTACTTTGATGCAAAGTTTAAATTGGTAAAGAAAAGCTAAAAATTGTTAGTTGCCTATTCACCCCCCTCTAGTCAACTTTATCGATCCTTTCACAGGTGTTGTTTACGTTGTGTTGCTTCGTTCTCCTACTGGTTCGATAACCTTGGTCTCATAACGGAGGGAAATACCTACCGCTGTTGTGCTGCATCATCCCTTCCTCTTTGGGGAAATACCGACGTAGCTTCAAGCCGCATCAAAAGGAATTTCTAGCACCGTTGCCAGGGAGGATCTTCAACATATACCAGGTTCCTAATCACAAATCTCATCTCCTCGGAATTTACATTGTTTGCCATTTGCCTCTCGTTTTCCTCTTCCCCACTTCACAAAAATTTGCCGTTTTATTCGCCTCTCTTTTTCGTTCGTCGTTTTCTTGCCGGATCTGTTTTTGAGTGCAATCTTGTTTGCTTTTATCGTCATGGATAGTTTTTCCTCTATTGCGTGCACTCCCGAGAACGCGGTTCTCAACTTTAAACAAAGGGGAGGAGAAAATTTAAAAGATGCTTGGTATAGAATTTGCAATGCTCATAATAGATCTATCCGTAAGCAATCTACCGTTGTTCTTCTTCATTGCTTTTATGTGGGCATCACCACTTGGTATAGATTCGTCCTTGATACGAGTACCGGTGGAAATTTCTTGATGTGTCCCTTTCTTGATGCTTTTAATGCTATGGGAAATTTAGTAGGTTCACCACCCCTTATGATTAATGAAACAACTTTGACTCTTGAGCATGTCATGTAGAGATTATATGCTATTGAAAAGAAAATGCTTACTTAAGAGCATATTGAAAATTTGGATGAAAAGATGCATAATTTTGCTAATAAAATTGGATCAAAAGCGGGTGAAGTTTTTAAGTTGTTAAAAGAAAAGGGAACCATAATTCATGAAAGAATTGAACAAAGCCCGTCTCGAATTGATAAACTGGAAGAAATCTTTAGTAATCTGAGTACGACTTTTGCTTCCGCTAAAACTGTTGAAAAAACTCCCGTAAAAATTGGCAAGACTACCCAAGTTACTAAGAGCAAGGGTGCAACTTCTAGTAAAGAGGATCTTAAAATGATTAGTATCCACCCGGATTTTGTTGAAGTTATAAGAGATCCCTTTGGCGAGAACGAATTCTTTAAATTTGTTCCTAGGAGTATTGTCATTGAAAACCTCTATGCTAAATCTCTAAGGAATTCTAAGTGTTTGATTGAAGAGTTGAACAAAGATGACAAAACTTAGATCCTTGCTTTATGCCTAGCTAAGGGCGTAAAACTAGCGCTTGTTGGGAGGCAACCCAATGAATAAAATTTATTTTTGCCTTTTGCTTTCTGTTCTTGAGTGTTTGCACAATTATGCTACTGTTATGATTGTGTTTTTTGTGTTTTAATTAGTGTTTGTGCCAAGTAAAGCCTTTAGGATCTTCTTGGGTGATAGTTGTTTGATCTTGCTGAAAACAGAAACTTTTGCGCTCACGAAAATAATTCTTATTTTTAACCAGAGCATGATAAAATACCAATTTTTTTTGCAGTAGATTAATATACAAATTGCCCAGGTCATCCTAATTGTTCAGAATTTTTGGAGTTTCAGAAGTATTCGAACAATTCAGATTGCTACAGACTATTCTGTTTTTTGATAGATCCTGTTTTCTTTGCGTTGTGTGCTTATTTTGATGGCTCTATGGTTTTCTTTGATGAGTTTTTGCCATAGAAAAGTTGGAATATAGTAGATATAATGCAAGAATAAAATATGAATAGGTTGCAACAATACTTATAGTAGTGATTTATTTTCTTGTACTAACGGATCTCACGAAGGTTTTGTTGAGTTTTGTGTGATTGAAGTTTTCAAGTTTTGGGTTATCTTATGATGGATGAAGAAATAAGGAGTAAGAAGAGCCTAATCTTGGGGATGCCCCGGCATCCCAAGCTATTATCCAAAAGAGAGCAAGCAACTAAACTTGGGGATGCCCCTAGTGGCATCCCCTCTTTCTTCTAACGACCATCGGTATTTTACTCGAAGCTATATTTTTATTCGTCACATACTATGTGTTTTGCTTGGAGCGTCTTGTATGATATGAGTCTTTGCTTGTTTTATTTTGTGTTTTAAGTCTTGATTCCTTGCTGGACACACATATTTGAGAGAGCCAAAATTATGTCATGACTTGTTAGAATTGCTCTCTATGCTTCACTTATTTTTTATGAGCTATGGACTTGCTCTAGTGCTTCACTTATATCTTTTTGAGCATGGTGTGCTTTATTATTTTTGAAGAAATGCTATCTTGCATCACTTAGATTTATTTGAGAGTTAGTAAAATTTTCAAGAAATTCTCTCTTGCTTCGCTTAAATTAATTTGAGAGAGAGAAATATTATGCTCATGATCTTCACTTATATTTGTTTGAGCTTTTCAAAAGCAACACATGAAAATTAGTTCCAAAGTGATTGGTATCCAAGAAGGATATAATAAAAACTTTCATGAAGATCATTGGACAAAATAAACTTGATTCTTAGTAATAGTTTTGAGATATGATGATGTGATTTGTGAGTCATGTTGATGAGTAATTATGCTTTAGTAAGAATATTGGTGTTACGGTTTGTGATTCCCTATGTAAGACGAAAGTCAATAGTCATGCAATGAAACTATATCCTACTTGTGGTGCATTATTCACTGCTAATTATGCTTAATGCTAGCTTATGAGATTATTCGTTTCTTGGTTGGTCGCTTCTCAATCTTTTGCTAGCCTTCATTTTGCACTAAGTATGATCTCTACTTGTGCATCCAAAAACCTTAAACCAGTTTTGCCACATGAGTCCACTATATCTACCTATATGCGGTATTCTTTTGTCGTTCTAAGCAAATTTGTATGTGCCATCTCTAATTTTCAAAATAAACTTCTCTTTTGTGTGTTCGTACTGCTCGCAGAGCGGTGAGGGGTGGCTAATAGTTTCCATGCTAGATGTGTTATTCTCACGATGAGTGTTTATTCACTTGTCATTGCACGAGAGTAAGGCAAAGGTATTAGGGATGCCCAGTCCCGAAATGAAAAATGAATTTACTTTATGTTGTCAAATAATAAATTCCTTGGAAAGTGTTGGTATGGAGGGCAACCGTGGATACAGCTAGCCATGGAAAGTGAAAGTATGGTTGAAAAAGGAATAAACTTTATTTTCTGTTTGGGAACTGCCTATGATATATTTAGCATGGAAAGTGTTGGGAACTCTAAGTCGTTTTCGTTGGTGGGAAAGACACACCTCCCAAAATGTTTTTATCTCTCAATTTTCGCTTTGAGCTCAGGCACCTCTACAAATCCCTACTTCCCTCTGCGAAGGGCCTTTCTTTTACTTTATGCAATTTTTATTTTTGAATTTGAGTCTCCATCTTCTCTTATAAAAGCACCAACTAGGAGGCAATATGATCGTACTTGAGTATTGGGTGTAGTTAATATGCGAGTGTGTTTCATGAATGGATCAATGATTAAGCATGATGGGCTAGGGATAACTTATTTTAGCGTTGATATTTTGAAAGACATGGTTGCTTGTTGGTATGCTTGAGTATTTAAATTATCATGTCAAAACTAGACTATTGGTTTGAACCATATAAAAGTCCAAATGTCCATGCTATACAGAAAAGAAATATGATATGACATGTTAGGCAACACTCCACATCAAAATTCTGTTTTTATCACTTACCTACTCGAGGACGAGTAGGAGTTAAGCTTGGGGATGCTTGATACGTCTCCAATGTATCTATAATTTTTTATTGTTCCATGCTGTTATATTATCAATCTTGGATGTTTTATAATCATTTTATATCATTTTTGGTACTAACCTATTGACATAGTGCCAAGTGCCAGTTGCTGTTTTCTGCATGTTTTTTACATCGCAGGAAATCAATACCAAATGGAGTCCAAATGCAACGAAACTTCACGGAGATTTTTTATGGACCAAAAGACACCTAATGGGCCAAGGCTGCGCCTAGGGGGTGCTCCGAGGAGAGCATAACCCACCAGGGCGCGCCAGGAGGCCCAGGTGCACCCTGGTGGGTTGTGCCCACCTCGGGTGCCCCTGGACCGCCTCTTTGCTCTATAAATACCCCAATATTCCAAAAACCCTAGGGGAGTCGACGAAAATCAATTCCAGCCGCCGCAGAGTCCAGAACCACCAGATCCAATCTAGACACCATCACGGAGGGGTTCACCACTTCCATTGGTGCCTCTCCGATGATGCGTGAGTAGTTCTTTGTAGACCTTCGGGTCCATAGTTAGTAGCTAGATGGCTACCTCTCTCTCGCTGAATTCTCAATACAATGGTCTCTTGGAGATCCATATGATGTAAATCTTTTTGCAGTGTGTTTGTTGGGATCGAATGAATTTTGAGTTTATGATCAGATCTATCTTTTTATATCCATGGAAGTTATTTGAGTTTCTTTGATCTCTTATATGCATGATTTCTTATAGCCTCGTATTTCTTCTTCGATATTTGGCTTTTTTGGCCAACTTGATCTATTTATATTGCAATGTGAAGAGGTGCTTTTTAGTGGGTTCGATCTTACGGTGCTTGATTCCAGTGACAGAAGGGGAACCGACACGTATGTATCGTTGCTACTAAGGATAAAACGATGGGGTCTATCTCTACATAGATAGATCTTGTCTACATCATGTCATTGTTCTTATTGCATTACTCCATTTGTCCATGAACTTAATATACACTAGATGCATGCTGGATAGCGGTCGATGTGTGGAGTAATAGTAGTAGATGCAGGCAGGAGTCGGTCCACTAATCTTGGACGTGATGCCTATGTATTGATCATTGCCTAGATATCGTCATGATTATCTGAAGTTCTATCAATTGCCCAACAGTAATTTGTCTACCCACCGTTTGCTATTTTTCTCGAAAGAAGCCACTAGTGAAACCTACGGCCCCAGGTCTCTTTCTCATATTATTTTCCTTTGCGATCTATTTTCCTTTGCTTTTATTTTCAGATCTATTAAACTAAAATACAAAAATACCTTGCTGCATTTTATTATTATTTATTTTAATTGGCGTTCAATCTATCAATCTATTACAACTTTCTCCCGTCCACGTGCCAATTTCTGGCGCCGTTACCCGAAAGGGATTGACAACCCCTTTAACACGTCGGGTTACGAGAGGTTGTTATTTGTGTGCAGGTGTTGTTTACGTTGCGTTGCTTGGTTCTCCTACTGGTTCAATAACCTTGGTCTCATAACTGAGGGAAATACCTACCGCCGCTGTGCTGGATCATCCCTTCCTCTTTGGGGAAATACCGACGTAGCTTCAAGCCGCATCATCTTGCTACAAGAATTTGATTTATATATCACTGATAGAAAAGGAGCGGAGAACCCCGTAGCTGATAACTTGTCTAGGCTTGAAAATGTGCCTCATGACCCACTACCTATTGATGATAGTTTTCCTGATGAGCAATTAGCTGCAATAAATGTTGCTCATAATACTCCTTGCTATGCTGACTATGCCAATTACATTGCTGCTAAATATTTACCACCTAGCTTTACTTATCAACAAAAGAAAAAGTTCTTCTATGATTTAAGACACTACTTTTGGGATGACCCACATATTTATAAAGAAGGAGTAGATGGTATTATTAGACGTTGTGTACCTGAGCATGAACAGGGACAAATCCTACGGAAATGTCACTCCGAAGCTTATGGAGGGCATCATGCTGGAGATAGAACTGCTCACAAGGTATTGCAATCTGGATTTTATTGGCCTACTCTCTTCAAGGATGCCCGTAAGTTCGTCTTATCTTGTGATGAATGCCAAAGAATAGGTAATATCGGTAAGCGTCAAGAAATGCCTATGAATTATTCACTTGTTGTTGAACCATTTGATGTTTGGGGATTTGATTACATGGGGCCTTTTCCTTCCTCCAATGGGTATACACATATTTTGGTTGCTGTTGATTATGTTACTAAATGGGTAGAAGCTATTCCAACCTGTAGTGCTGATCACGACACCTCTATTAAAATGCTTAAGGAAGTTATTTCCCCAAGGTTTGGAGTCCCTAGATATTTAATGACTGATGGTGGTTCACATTTTATTCATGGTGCTTTCCGTAAAATGCTTGCCAAGTATGATGTTAACCATAGAATTGCATCACCTTATCATCCTCAGTCTAGTGGTCAAGTTGAACTTAACAATAGAGAAATAAAATTAATCTTGCAAAAGACTGTCAATAGGTCCCGGAAGAATTGGTCTAAGAAATTAGATGATGCACTTTGGGCTTATAGAACAACATATAAAAATCTTATGGGCATGTCTCCTTATAAAATGGTTTATGGAAAATCTTGTCATTTGCCTCTTGAGTTAGAACATAAAGCATATTGGGCAATCAAAGAACTCAATTATGATTTCAAACTTGCTGGTGAAAAGAGGTTATTTGATATTAGCTCACTAGATGAATGGAGAACCCAAGCTTATGAAAATGCAAAATTATTCAAAGAAAAAGTTAAAAGATGGCATGACAAGAGAATCCAAAAGCGTGAGTTTAAATTCGGAGAATATGTTCTTTTGTACAACTCTCGTTTTAGATTCTTTGCAGGAAAACTCCTCTCAAAATGGGAAGGCCCATATGTTATCGAGGAGGTTTATCGGTCAGGAGCCATCAAAATAAATAATGCCGAAGGTACTAACCCGAAGGTTGTCAATGGGCAACGAATAAAACACTATATCTCAGGTACGCCCATTAATGTTGAAAGTAATATTATCCAAACTTTGACACCGGAAGGACACATAAAAGAGTCCTTCCGGAACACTCCAGAATCGTGAAAATAAGGAGGTACGTGATACGGTAAGTAAACGGACTCCGAAAAATCAGCAAAAATATTTTTGTCAGTTTTGGAATATATAGAAAAATAGGAAAATAAGAAACTTCCAGGAAGCGTACCTAGTGGGCAAGCCAGGCGCGCCCAGGTGGGTTGTGCCCACCTGGGACACCTTCCGGACTCCGTTTTTCTATAGCTTGCTTGTTTCCCAAAATAAAAAATCTATATATACTCCCCGAACCTGTTAATCACCGTATCGCAGAGAAATCCTCTGTTCTCTTTTCTAGTTGTTTTCGGTCAGATCTGTCAAGCTAGGCATCATGTCTTCCTCCTCCTCCAACAACATGGAAGAAGATGCTTGGTTGATGAAGATCGAGCTGAAGAGGGAGGAGCCCACAGACGCCGTCAAGGGAGACAAGGGCAAGGAGGCTACCGTAGATCCACCCTCGGTGGCAGAACAAGTACTGCCGGCCGAGGAGGAAGAAGAAGATATCCTTAAGCCTTACCTTGCTCATCTTACCCCTACTGAGATTGAAGCCTTTCACATCATTGAAACTGTTCACGTGCAAAATAAGTATCTCACTCGCGAAAATATTCTGCATCAAGAGCATATCATCCACCTCCGGAGCGTCATCCGTCGATTGGAGAATCTCTTGATCCTTAAGGATAGGATCACTTCATCACCACCACCTCCTTCTTCTTCATCACCAAAAGAAAATTGAGTATTGGGTATGGGCATTCCCCTTGGCTTTTGCCAAGCTTGGGGGAGGTGCCCCGGTATCATATCATCCCCACTATCTTTTTGCTTTTACTTATTTTAGTTTGATCTTTTGCTTTAGATGAATAAAAGTTTAGTTCGATCCTTTCTTCTTTGAGAGTTTGCTTAGTGATCTATCCTTGTGATCGTGTGCAAGATATATAACAAAGTTTAGTTTGACTTTTTGCTTTCTTTACTTTCTTGTTGCAATTAAAATGAAAGGAGATAAATAAAAGAAAGGAAATAAATAAAAGAAAGGAAATAAATCAAGAAGATCATATACTAATCTTATGGTAGGTGATGGCACCACATAAGGAAAAGTATACATAGAAAATTTATTAGAGGTTGACAAACATAGCATTAGTCAATGATGCAACTCATGAAAGAATTAATAAGGGAAGAGAAGATTCACATATAAATATACTATCTTAGAAATCTTATGTGATTGTGAGCCCCCATCAAAATTTTATATGACAAAATTGTTGACGTTGGACAAGGAAGACAACTTAATGATTTATGTTTGTTCATATTCACATAGAAGTCATATTGTCATAGATCCTTTAACATGTGGTGATCTCCCCCTATCTTTGCTAGCCAAAAATTCTGCACTAAGTAGAGATACTACTTGTGCATCCAAAAACCCTTAAAACCCAAATCTTATTTTCAAGTGTCCACCTACCTAGGGATTGAGCAAGATCCCTCAAGTAAGTTTTCATCGGTGCAAAAAGGCAATAAAAATTGCTTCTAAATGTGTGAGATCATTTAGTGTAAGAGAAAATTGAGTGTTGCACGAACTTGTGATGGTGAAGAATAAAAGCGACAGACTGCATAATAAAGGTCGCTATCACAAGGGGCAATGCAATGTGACGTTCTTTTGCACTAAGGGGTTGAGCATACAAACAAATAAGCGCATGGAAACCTCTGCATCCCTCTGCGAAGGGCCTATCTTTTACTTTTATGTATTTACTTTTATGCAAAGAGTCAAAGTTTTCTCTCTATTCCTTTTATTTTCTCCTTAGGCGAAACTATAAGCCCCTCTCTTCTTATGTGTCCGGTTGAAACGTTTTGCTCATGTGTATGCGATGAGTGTTAGCAATCATAGAAGACTATATGATGGTTGAGTATGTGGACTTGCCTAAAGGCTCCGATACGTGACCCTTCCTGAAAAGATGATGAATTGTAGTTGCAAAGTTGACTGAGAACATAGTTTGTTGGTTTCTAATAGAGTTTTTGCTTTATACTTCGATTGTGTGATGAACTGTTACTTATTCATGAAAAGTATATGATAAAAGTTCTATGATAAGAGTCTTATGTTTAATTTTATTGCTATTATAATAATGAACATGATGCTTCTATGTCCGTATTTTGTTTTAATCGACACCTCTCTCTATAAGCATGTGGACATGTTTTTCGGTTTTGGTTTTCGCTTGAGGACAAGCGAGGTCTAAGCTTGGGGGAGTTGATACGTCCATTTTGCATCATGTTTTCCTACTGTTAATTATGATGTTTTTATCCGTAATAATGCTTTTTGGAGTAATTCTAATGCCTTTTCTCTCATAATATGCAAGGTATACACAAAGAGGGAGAATTCCGGCAGCTGGAAATCTGGACCTGGAAAAGCTACGCCAGGCCACCTATTATGCACAACTCCAATCAAGCTGAAACTTCACGGAGATTTTTATCAAATATATGATGAATATTGGAGCAAATAACTACCAGAGGGGGCCCAACCCACATGGGCGCGCCAGGGAGCCCAGGCGCGCCCTGGTGGGTTGTGCTCACCCAGGCCCACCTCCGGTGCCCATCTTCTGGTATATAGGTCATTTTGACCTAGAGAAAATAAGGAGAGGACTTTTGGGATGGAGCGCCGCCATCTCGAGGTGGAACTTGGGCAGGAGCACTTTTGCCTTCCAGCGGAGCGATTCCGCCGGGGGAACATCCCTTCCGGAGGGGGAAATCATCGTCATCATCATCACCAACAACTCTTCCATCTTGGGGAGGGCTATCTTCATCAATATCTTCAACAGAAGCATCTCATCTAAAACCCTAGTTCATCTCTTGTGTTCAATGTTACCGGAACTATAGATTGATGCTTGTGGGTGACTAGTAGTGTTGTTTACATCTTGTAGTTGATTACTATATTGTCGTGGAATTGTCACGGCAGATGTCCTCAAGCTAGGACTTAGTCATGGAGCCATCGCCGCTAGGAATCTTGAAGGGGTTAACGGGACAAGGAACACGAGGGTTTATACTGGTTCGGCCCCTTACGGTGAAGGTAAAAGCCTACGTCCAGTTGAGGTGGTATTGATTAGGGTTTCGATGACCAGGGAGCTTAACTGCTATGCCTGGCTCTCGATGAGATCTTTCTTGTCCCTAAACTGCTGCCGGGTCGTCCCTTTATATAGGGAGGCTGACGCCCAGAAGCTCTCAGAGTCCCGGCCGGCTCATAAGGGTGTCCGGCTCGGACTCTCAACTATTCTTGCCTTACACTACAAGTTCTACCATAATGATGATTGTAACCACGGGCCTTAAGCCATATCCGGGTCTTAAGCCCATCTTTGGCCCATCGTCTTCAAGCTTGGCGCCGGGCTTCTGGCGATGACCATTATGAGTAACCCGGCCCCTCCTGGCGGGTGACTCTAAGGTCTATATCCTCAACATTAGGCCCCAGATTGATTTGAGCCGGCTCATGTCAATCTTCAAGCCTTTCGACAGAAAAAACTCCGGCTTACCATTGTGTGAAGGCCATAACCCGGCGTGACGTCATCCTCTAGACTCCGGGTAATCCGCCGTGACGTCATCTTCCATTAAGTTTGTTTTTTACTCCACCAGATCCGCAACGGATCTTATCTTTACTGCCATCCTGAAAATCGAGGCATTTCATGGGGAGATAACCACGCCGTGGTCTCCTCGTTTCTCGCGCCCACTTATGAGCTCGCCCTTATAAATAGCCCGGCCCGACGGGCCTTCAGCCACTCATCTTCCTCCTCGCGCCACTGTTCCTCCGCTCGAGATCTGTTGCTGTCGCCGCCGTGGGTCTCCTCCTCCTCACCAACTCCAGCCGCTGCATCAACCTGTTGTGTCCAGAGAAAACGGCGGCGACCTCCGCGACTCACCAGCACCTGTAAGTCCTGGCTACCCCGTAGAACAGATCCGCAGTAGGGTTCGTCCTGTTCGTCCGTGTTCTTCGCCGTCGCCCACGAGCTCTTGGTAGTTTTTATTTTTACTGCCCTTCTTGATCTTAGACCTGTATAGACCTGCTGTGGTAGCTGTTTGGCACCCATTTCAAATGCAAATAGATCTCTTTTCACTGCATAGAATCCCTGTTTGAGCCTGCGAACTTCTCCTGCGTCTGCTTTAGGTCTAGAAATTTTTCCCTTTAGTCGACCATTTTGATCCGAAATTTTCACTGCGATCTGTGAAACTTGTTTTCACCATACTTAGTAAAAAACTGCTTCTGCTGAGTCTTGGCGGTTTACATTTCCGGTTTAAAGAAACCATGCACCGTAGAACCTTCCGGCTCAAAGGAAGCCACACGCCGTAAAATTTCCGGCTCACTTACAATAAGGCTGTAGATGATTTGAATTACTCTCAAGCACACCCAGCGGCTTAGATAACCCGATGCACTTAGATATATGTCATTAGGCCCCTCCATAAGCCGCCACTTGAAATATTGAACTGTTATTTTCCTCCGGCTTACATTTAAACCGGACATATTTCCCTTTTATCATAGGCTTCCGACTTTCACCATGCCTCCCAAAGCTCCCAAAGCACCCATCACTTGCAATTGGATGAGGTCCAACGTCACCGACGAGACCTTAGCAGACTTTATGAAGTCGGGTTACCTGCCCAAGAAGGACGTCATGTCCTACCGTGCCCCCGACCCATCAGAGGAGAGACCACAGCCAAGGGACGGGGAGGTGGTCATTTTTGCGGATCACATGAGCCGGGGTTTCGCACCGCCCGGCTCAAAGTTTTTTAGAGACGTGCTGAACTTCTTTGACCTGCGGCCACAAGATATAGGACCCAACTCGGTGTCCAACATATGCAATTTCCAAGTGTTCTGCGAGGTTTATCTTGGAGAAGAGCCCAGCCTGCTACTCTTCAGAGAGCTCTTCTTCCTGAACCGCCAAAACGAGTGCGCCAACGGGCCAAGTTTGGAACTTGGTGGAATCTCCATTCAGCGACGGAGAGACTGCCTTTTCCCTTAAGCCGAGCCGCCGAGTCACCCAAAGGACTGGAACCTAACGTGGTTCTATTGCCAAGACACGTCACCGGCTGACGAGAGCCCGCTGCCCGGCTTTCGCCCTTCACGTCTGGAGCCAACTCACCCTCTGTCTGACAAGTTAACTCAGGCGGAATGCCAACCTCTTCTCCCCACCATCAACAAGATCAAGGCTCTCCTGGGCAATGGTCTCAACGGAATCGATCTGGTCCGAGTCTGGATCTCCTGGCGGGTGATCCCATTGAGCCGCCGCCCCGGCTTAATGTGCGAGTACACGGGCCGAAAGGATGACCCCCTGAGACACAGCCGCAACGATCTTCCTGAAGACGTTGCTGAGGATATGACCAAGGCTCTCTTGGACGAGAGCTTGGCAGACTGCGGGAGGACCGGGCTAGCCCCCTTCTGCAAGACCAACCCAGCCCCAGCGGTAAGCCGCTAACCTGAACATTTTATCTTCTTCTGTAGATATCCTTCACCTGAATCTTTAAGAAATCATCATTGTATTTTTCAGGCTGATGACAAATTCTGGAAGGTCAAATATGACCATGAGGCGGCCAAGAAGGCCAGGAAGGCGAAGAAAGCCGCCAAGAGAGCCGCTCCCCGCAAGAAGGGAAGTAGGCCTACTGCTTCAGAGCTGATGCAACTAAGCGACAGCTCCGAGTCAGAGGTAACCCCTGAACCTATAAGCTCTTGTTGTATTTGTTGTTTATTTTTGTCCACCTTATCAATACTGTTCATCAACAGGATGACACCGGAGCAAGTAACCCGGTGGTTGAAGAGGTAATGTCACTTTCCTCCGACTCGGAGCCCTTGCCAAGGCTGAAAATCCGAAGGGTAACCCGGAAAGTAAGCTTTTCACATCCTTTAGCTTATCAAGACCCTCAATTTATTTTGAAGCGACAGGTTCATGAGAGCCGGCGTCACACCCGGACCAACAAGGACGCTGACCTCTCCTCCGGGTTACCTGACGCATCGAGGAAACGCCGAACTGAGGTTATCTCCAACTTGTACCCTTTTCATCCTTTGGTGGGTGTTATACGTCAACCGCTCAATTCCTCTGACTCAAATTATCAGGAAACTTCCCCCTCTTCTGGCGACTCTATGCAGTCGAACCTGCCGGCTTTCAAGACCGTGCCCGGGTAATGATGATCATCTCATGTTGTACTTTGTCTTTACTTACACTTTTGTGCTTAACCTTTTTGTCTTTTCAGTGCCCAGGCAAAACTCAGCAAAAGGGCGAAGAAGAACAAGCCGGTCGAAGAGCCGGACTTGCCTGAACCGGAGGCAGCCACTCAAGAGCCGCCAGCTGCCTCTGCTCCTGAAGCCACTGCTCCAACCGACAAGCCAATAGCAGAAGCTTCTGCTAACCCAGAGGCCTCCAGCTCGGCTCAACCAGCAGATGACCCGGATGTGGTAATCACCCGGACGGAATTTGTTGAGCCGGGGAGACCTACTGCGCTGGCCAAGTGCTCCGCTAAGGAGGAGTTGTTAGGGCGCCACCGGGCCAATCTGGACCTCACCGACTATGGCAATCTGAGCATCGGAGAGATCATCTCCGGCTATATCAGCCAGGTGCACAAGAGCCGGGACTTAGAGATTGCCATGGTGAACCAGATTCAGCAGAAGTCTGAGGTATCACTCTTCTTTCTTCTTACTTACTGCATAGTTATCTTGTTATTCTTACCATGCTCTAGCCTCCAAGTCTACTACTTATGAGAAAATATGTTGTGGACTTAAGTTCCGGCTTAATCGTTTGAACCGGTAACTTGTAAATAGAAACGTTCGATATGCATTAGCCCCCAAGTGCCAAGTGTCTTTGCTTGGAAAGTGCTTGGGACTTTTAAAATTGCATAGTAACTGTTCATCCTATGACCCCGAAATTATGCAGGCTGCTGGCAAGAAGTTTGAAGCTGACATCTCCGATCTCAAGACCCGTCTGAAGACGCAAGAAACTGAGACCCAGAAAGCAAATGCCAAATTTGTGTCCAGTATTGCTGCACAAGAAAAGCTGAAGACGGACTTTGACGCTGAACGGAGAGCCTGAGCCGAAGAGAAGGCTACTCTGGTGAACCGGGCTGAACAGGCGGAGAAGGCTCTGTCAGAGAAGACCGCCGAACTCTTCGGCTTAAAGCGCCAAGTATCCCAGATGGTTGCCGCAATCTTCGGTAAGTCATTTCTACGGCTTTCATCAAGTTTATAATCTTTATATCTCATAACTCATCCTTGTCGGCGGCTTATCTTATTCTGTTAAACAGGTCCCAGAAGCGCCAACCTCAACCAAAGCGTGGTAACCAAGCTGAAGGCCGTGTACACCCTGGTGGAGCAACTCTACACCGGGTCACAGCGTGCTTTGGCTGTGGTTGCCCTATCCAATGAGGTGCCGACTCATCTGGCGGAAGTTCTTCGCCGGCTCGCCATTCTTCCTCAACGTATCCAAGAGCTGCGACGGGCCTCTGCAAGAGCCGGAGCCATAGCTGCTCTAAGCCGGGCCAAGGCGTTCCTTCCAGAACTAGACCCGGCTGACATCGCTCTGGGCTACCCCAGTTTGAAGGAAGACGGCACCACCTTCGACCAAAAGGACTTCGCAGCCTGTGTGAAGATCGTACGCCCGGTGGCCACTCTGATTGGCAATGATACAGATCTGACTAAGTACCAGCCGGGTTACGATGCAGAAAATCAGAGGATCCCCACTCCGCGCTATGAAGCCCTCAGCTTAATCCCGCCGGCTCGTAAGCACACCTTCGCCCCGGAGATTGACCCGGCCGGGTTAATTGACGAGGAAGCTCAATTTGAAGCTCTGAGTGGCATTGACTTGAAGTCGTCAACTTTCCAGGTCTTGGGAACAGCCGGAGGAGAGGAGAGGGATGAGCCGGAGACTTCAACCCAGCAAGCATCGTAACTCTGCAGGCGGCTTAGTAAACAATGCTCCACCCTTTTGGACTCAATGAGTCTTGTAATAGAGTAGGACCAATACTTTAACCTTGCCGTGCCATCGTGCACGCGTTGAATGCTGAAGTCCATTGAAGTTGTCTCCTTTATATTTCCCCGGGTCATAATCGATCACTCATTTTCCTTAAGCTCAAATAGTCGCCTTTTAACTATCCTGCGTAGAAAGACAAATCACAAGTCTCTAGGCGGCTTACCGCACTAAGAATCATAACTTTAGACATATAACCCGGAATATGAATCAAAAAAGACCGGTCCTCAATTATGTCCTTGATATAACCGTAACAACACACTTACCAGCCTGCAAGCACACTTCCGGCTTAGATAACCCGGGCAATAAGGTTGGTACCCCAATTCCGGTTTACCAGTCTTAATAACGTCGATTGTATTCGACTAGCACTGTAAATCAAAGTTAAGCCGACAAAGTGAGACCCGCCGTGCATACTTGAAATAATCAGAAGAACATGCTATGAATCAGAAAAATTTAGGGGCTTCCGGTTCGAATACGACCAGAGACCCGTCCCAAAGGGGTTATGCTAGGATTCGAATGCGATCATATAGCCCCCAGTGGGTGTGGCGATGCCAATCAAGAGGGTACCGACAGCTATGTTCTCTTTGGTTCGAATACGACCCATGTTTGAACAGGAAGCCCCCAAATGACTTTAAGAATTGTTTAACGACGCTGATTCGAATACGATCCACGTCGGCTCTCAAAGAGGTTAAACTATGATTCAAATATGATCAAAGAAGACTCCCCAATGAGCTCGGCACTTTGCCAATCAAATGGGTATCGACAGCTATGTTCTCTTTGGTTCGAATACGACCTATGTTTGAACAGGAAGCCCCCAAATGACTATATTGTGTATGGCCAGATTGGAATACGATCATAAGCCGGATCCTCCTTCAAGTTATCACATGATCTTGTAATGAAAACAACACATTCATCTTTGGAGGAGAAAAAAGGACAGAGGTCCTGCTTTATTGCTTATCATAATATATACATGGCTTAGAGAAATATGTACATTATGAGAGCCGGTGTCTCAAGTGTAATAAGGCCGAAGCTGAGCTATGTTCCACGGCCGACGGGTCTCTTCCTCCGACTTACGTGAATCTTTGTGCTCCCGAATGTCAATGAGGTAATATGACCCGTTGTGCAAATTCTTGCTGACCACAAAGGGCCCTTCCCAAGGCGGGGATAGCTTGTGCGCATCTGTTTGATCTTGGATGAGCCGGAGCACCAGATCGCCTTCCTGGAAGACCCGGGACTTAACCCGGCGACTGTGATAACGGCGCAGGTCTTGTTGGTAAATCACGGATCGAGCCGCTGCCACATCACGCTGCTCGTCCAACAAGTCAAGAGCATCTTGGCGCGCCTGTTCATTATCTGCCTCAACATAAGCCGCCACTCGAGGTGAGTCATGACGGATGTCGCTGGGGAGGACTGCTTCCGCTCCATAAACCATGAAGAAAGGCGTGTAACCCGTAGACCTGTTAGGAGTAGTATTGATGCTCCATAACACGGAGGGCAACTCCTCCACCCAACAACCCGGCGTCCGTTGCAAAGGGACCAAAAGCCGGGGCTTGATGCCCTTTAGAATCTCCTGATTAGCTCTCTCAGCTTGACCATTGGATTGAGGATGAGCCACTGATGAAACATCAAGTCGAATATGCTCTCGTTGACAAAACTCCTCCATGGCGCCTTTGGATAGATTGGTACCATTGTCAGTTATAATGCTGTGTGGAAAGCCAAAGCGAAAGATCACCTTTTTCATAAACTGAACTGCCGTGGCTGCATCACACTTGCTAACTGGCTCCGCTTCAACCCACTTGGTAAATTTGTCAACTGCCACCAAGAGGTGGGTCTTCTTATCCTTGGACCTTTTGAAAGGCCCAACCATATCAAGCCCCCAGACCGCAAAGGGCCAAGTAATTGGGATCATCCTCAGCTCCTGAGCCGGCACATGAGCCTGTCGCGAGAACCTTTGGAAACCATCACATTTACTGACCAAGTCCTCCGCATCAGCATGAGCCGTCAGCCAGTAAAAACCATGACGAAAAGCCTTGGCCACAAGAGACTTTGAGCCGGCGTGATGGCCACAATCCCCTTCATGAATCTCACGCAAGATCTCTTGACCTTCCTCAGGGGATACACAACGCTGGAACGCTCCCGTAACACTGCGGCGATGCAACTCACCATTGATAACAATCATTGACTTAGACCGCCGGGTTATTTGTCTGGCCAAAGTTTCATCCTCAGGCAAATCTCCCCGGGTTATGTAAGCCAGATAGGGCATTGTCCAGTCCGGTATGATGTGGAGAGCCGCCACCAGTCGTGCCTCCGGGTTAGGGACAGCCAAGTCTTCCTCTGTGGGCAACTTAACCGAAGGGTTATGCAGGATGTCCAGGAAAGTATTAGGCGGCACCGGTTTTCGCTGAGAGCCCAGCCGGCTTAAAGCATCAGCCGCCTCGTTCTTCCTGCGATCGATGTGCTCTACTTGGTAACCCTGGAAGTGCCCAGCAATGGCATCAACTTCGCGGCGATAAGCCGCCATGAGAGGGTCCTTGGAGTCCCACTTTCCTGATACTTATTGAGCCACCAAGTCTGAGTCGCCGAAGCATCTTACCCGGCTCAAGCTCATCTCCTTAGCCATCCGAAGACCGTGGAGCAAGGCCTCGTACTCAGCTGCATTGTTGGTACAAGGAAACATCAATTGTAGCACATAATGGAACTTGTCCCCCTAAGGGGAAGCCAATACGACTCCAGCCCCCGAGCCCTCCAACTGCCTGGACCCATCGAAGTGAATAGTCCAATATGTGTTATCCGGCTTTTGTTCGGGCACTTGTAACTCCGTCCAATCATTGATGAAATCCACCAAGGCCTGAGATTTAACAGCAGTGTGTGGCACGTATTTCAGACCATGAGGTCCGAGCTCTATAGCCCACTTAGCCACTCTCCCTGTGGCCTCTCTGTTTTGAATGATATCACCAAGAGGGGCAGAACTGACCACAGTGATGGGATGACCCTGGAAATAATGTTTAAGCTTCCGGCTCGCCATGAATACACCATAAACAAGCTTCTGCCAATGTGGATACCGCTGTTTGGACTCGATGAGCACTTCGCTGACATAATAAACCGGCCGCTGAACCGGATGCTCCTTACCCTCCTCCTTGCGCTCCACCACCACAGCCACACTGACGGCTCGTGTGTTAGCCGCCACATACAGTAATAAAGGCTCCTTATCAACCGGAGCAGCAAGGACTGGGGGCTCTGCCAGCTGCCTCTTTAAATCCTCAAAAGCAGTATTAGCTGCATCATTCCAGACAAAGTCATCAGTTTTCTTCATCAACTGATATAACGGCATGGCCTTCTCACCCAAACGGCTTATAAATCGGCTTAAAGCAGCGATGCGACCCGCCAAGCGCTGGACGTCATTTATACACGCCGGCTTAGCCAGGGAGGTGATGGCCTTGATCTTCTCCGGGTTAGCTTCAATGCCTCTGTTAGAAACTAAGAAACCCAAGAGTTTGCCTGCAGGAACACCAAAAACACACTTGGACGGGTTAAGCATCATCTTGTAGACCCGGAGATTATCAAAGGTCTCCTTCAGATCATCTATCAAGGTTTCCTCCTTCATGGATTTAACCACAATATCGTCCACATAAGCATGAACATTGCGCCCAATCTGGTTATGAAGACAGTTCTGCACGCAACGCTGATAAGTCGCCTGTGCACACTTGAGTCCAAAGGGCATGGACACATAGCAGAAGGCTCCAAAGGGAGTGATGAACACCGTCTTCTCCTGGTCCTTAACTGCCATTTTAATCTGATGATATCCAGAATAAGCATCCAAGAAACTTAAGCGCTCACAACCTGCCATAGCATCAATAATTTGATCAATACGGGGAAGGGCAAAAGGATCAGCCGGACATGCCTTGTTTAAGTCCGTGTAGTCCGCACACATCCGCCAGGTGCCGTTCTTCTTGAGCACGAGGACCGGGTTAGCTAACCACTCTGGGTGAAAGACTTCAACAATAAACCCGGCCGCCAAGAGCCGGGCCACCTCTTCACCAATAGCTTTCCGCCTCTCTTCATTAAACCGCCGAAGGAACTGCCTGACCGGCTTAAATTTTGGATCAACATTGAGAGTGTGCTCAGCGAGTTCTCTAGGTACACCTGGCATGTCAGAAGGTTTCCATGCGAAGATGTCCCTATTCTCACGGATGAACTCGATGAGCGCGCTTTCCTATTTTGGATCCAGATTGGCACTGATGCTAAACTGCTGAGATGAGTCACCTGGAACGAAATCAATAAGTTTAGTCTCATCAGCCGACTTAAATTTCATTGCCGGCTCTTGCTCCGTAGTTGGCTTTTTCAGAGAGGTCATATCTGTTGGGTCAACATTGTCTTTGTAAAACTTCAACTCCTCTGTTGCACAAACAGACTCTGCATAAGCTGCATCGCCTTCCTCACACTCCAAGGCCACCTTCCGGCTGCCGTGAACCGTAATGGTCCCATTATGACCTGGCATCTTGAGCTGTAAATACACGTAACACGGCCGTGCCATGAACTTGGCGTAAACCGGCCGCCCAAATATGGCATGGTACGGACTTCTTATCTTGACTACCTCAAAGGTCAATTTTTCCACCCTGTAGTTGTGCTCATCTCCAAAGGCCACTTCCAACTCGATCTTGCCAACTGGATAAGCCGACTTACCAGGTACCACACCATGGAAGATAGTGTTTGACTGACTGAGGTTCTTATCAATCAACCCCATACGACGGAACGTCTCATAATAGAGGATGTTGATGCTGCTGCCTCCATCCATGAGCACCTTAGTGAACTTATATCCTCCCACCTGAGGAGCCACCACCAAGGCTAAGTGACCCGGATTATCCACCCGGGGAGGGTGATCATCCCTACTCCACACTATAGGCTGCTCAGACCATCGTAAATAGCGTGGAACCGCCGGCTCAACAGCATTCACAACCCTCTTATGAAACTTCTGATCTCGCTTACACAGACTGGTGGTAAACACATGATACTGTCCACCGCTGAGCTGCTTTGGATTGGTCTGATAACCCCCCTGCTGCCGTTGATGACCCTGGCCAGACTGCTGATTAAAGCCCCCTTGACTGTTTTGAGGATTAGAATTTGAGCCGCCGCCCGGGCCATGAAAGCCGCCGGCGCCTGAGCCACCGCCCGGGCCATTGTTGCCGTTAAAGGCGTTGGAATTCTTAAAGGCCTTTATGATTGCACAATCCTTCGATAGATGAGTAGCTGGCTTCTCTCTAGAGCCATGCCTTGGACAAGGCTCATTCAACAGCTACTCCAGCGTCGGGCCTGACCCGCCGGCTCGGGGAGGGGGCCTCCCCTTGCGTCGCTGGTTATTACCCTGTGAACTGGCGTTGGCTACGAACTCTAGGCTGCCATCAGCCTTGTGCTTGCCACCTCCTTGGCTCCCCGGGTTATGCTGAGGACCCTTGCCATTGCCGTTCTTCTTTCCCTTCCCTGTCCTTTCATCATCTGAAGCGGGGTCCTTGGTACCATCAGAATCGGCGTACTTGACGAGAGCCGCCATCAGCGTACCCATATCATTGCAGTCGCGCTTAAGCCGCCCGAGTTTCATCTTCAGGGGCACAAAACGACAATTCTGTTCCAACATTAAGACTGCAGAGCCGGCATCCATCTTATCAGATGAATGTATTATTTCCTTAACCCGGCGAACCCAATGTGTCGTAGACTCACCCTCCTGCTGCTTACAGTTAGTCAAATCCACAATTGACATAGACTGCCTATAGGTATCCTTGAAGTTTTGGATGAACCGGGCTTTCAGCTCAGCCCAAGACCCGATGGAATTCGGTGGTAGCCCCTTCAACCAAGTGCGGGCAGTCCCATCTAACATCATGGTGAAGTACTTGGCCATTGCCGCTTCACTGACCTCCAGCAGTTCCATGGCCATCTCGTAACTCTCGATCCAGGCTGCGGGTTGTAAGTCAGCCGTGTAATTAGGCACCTTCCTAGGGCCTTTGAAGTCCTTTGGTAGACGCTCATTGTGGAGAGCCGACACTAAACAAGGGACACCTCCAGTCCTGGTAGGGATGCCCACGTCGACGGAAGTCGTCGGATAAGCCGAGGGAGTCTGGTAAGCCGTCAACTGAGGCACCTGCTCCGCCTCTTGCCGTGCTCTGTCTTGTTCTGCTGCGTGAAAGGCTCCGTTATGAGCCGGGCCATGGCCAGGGGGTGGGTCATGGCGTCGAACGTTACTTGAGCCGGTCGCTGAGACCATGTGTCTGCTGTAACTCGGGCTCCGGCCTGGACGAGGGGTCGAGTGGATCCTGTCCCAGCTGTAGGAGTACGCCTCTTGCTGCGCCAGTGCTGTCTGAAGGAGTTCCCTGACCCGGCGGGTTTCAATAGCCGTCGGGGAATTGCCGTCAATTGGGAGGGCCGCCAGCCGCGCTGCTGCGGCTACCATGTTCTCCAGCGGGTTAGCATAATGACTCGGTGGTATTGGCACATACTGAGGCGGGGCAGGGCTCACCCGGGGAGGCCCCATCACTTGCGGCTGCATTGGGTTTCCAGACCCGGGCACTATGATCCTCGGCGAGTTACTAGACCCTGCACCTGGCGTGTTGAAGAGGTTTCGAGGATCGTAAACCGGAGGGAGTCGAGATTGGGCCTTTTGATGCCTCCTTCTCATGACCTCATTGGACGCGTTCTGATCCATCGTGAGCCGGAAGGACTGCGCCTGGATCAACTGAGTTTGGGCGTCAAGAGCCGCCCTCTCCGCAGCCATCCTGATCCCTTCCGCTGCCAGATCCTCCTTAGCTTTCACTAGATCTAACTTTAACTACGTGACCTCCGCATCATGCTGAGCTTGATCCGCCGGGTCAACCGCGGCGGTCAACAGGGCCGTCATCTTGTCCGTGAGATCCTTCAGCACCTGAGCCGGCGAGGGCACCGGGTTTCCCGCTCCAGCAGAAGGGTTCTGAACAGGCTGTGCGCCGGCCATGAAGATTCCAACCCGGCTTGGCGGCTCAAACGGGTCCGGAATACTGTCACCATTGGAACAACCCATGAGCCTGCCATCTTGAAGTTGATACAACGAGTTTGACTCATCGGTGGACGACTCGCCGTCAGAGCCGACGGCCGTCTCGTCACCAGATCTAGATCCATCAGAGAGCCCTCCATGGATACATCCCACAAAAGCATGTTTTAAGGCAGGCAGGGCCCGGGCGGGTCGTGCGCGCTGAGCTGTCTCGATGAGATCGGTGACGAGACCCGACTCAGGGCCCGGCTCACCAATCTTGCCAATGAAGACATGAATTCCGCCGAAGGGGACCCGGTACCCGTACTCAATTGAGCCGGCGTCAGGGCCCCAGTTTGTATCGTCGATGTAGAGCTTGCCGCGACGACTCTTGGTCATCCGGCCCACAGCGTATCCCTTGAGCCCTTCGAAGCTGCCCTTCAAGAACTCAAATCCACTGTGCGCTGGCCCCACGGTGGGCGCCAACTGTCGTGGAATTGTCACGGCAGATGTCCTCAAGCTAGGACTTAGTCATGGAGCCATCGCCGCTAGGAAGCTTGAAGGGGTTAACGGGACAAGGAACACGAGGGTTTATACTGGTTCGGCCCCTTACGGTGAAGGTAAAAGCCTACGTCCAGTTGAGATGGTATTGATTAGGGTTTCGATGACCAGGGAGCTTAACTGCTATGCCTGGCTCTCGATGAGATCTTTCTTGTCCCTAAACCGCTGCCGAGTCGTCCCTTTATATAGGGAGGCTGACGCCCAGCAGCTCTCAGAGTCCCGGCCGGCTCATAAGGGTGTCCGGCTCGGACTCTCAACTATTCTTGCCTTACACTACAAGTTCTACCATAATGATGATTGTAACCACGAGCCTTAAGCCATATCCGGGTCTTAAGCCCATCTTTGGCCCATCGTCTTCAAGCTTGGCGCCGGGCTTCTGGCGATGACCATTATGAGTAACCCGGCCCCTCCTGGCGGGTGACTCTAAGGTCTATATCCTCAACATATATGGTTTATTTCGTGGAAGATTATATGCTCAGATCCAATATGCTATTTAATGCCCCTCTGATCTTGAGCATGATTATCATTTGTGAGTAGTTACTTTTGTTCTTGAGGTCACGGGAGAAATCATGTTGCAAGTAATCATGTGAACTTTATATGTGTTAAATATTTTGATAGTATGTATGTTGTGATTCCCTTAGTGGTGTCATGTGAACGTCGACTACATGAAACTTCACCATATTTGGGCCTAAGGGAATGCATTGTGGAGTAGCAATTAGATGATGGGTTGCGAGAGTGACAGAAGCTTAAACCCTAGTTTATGCGCTACTCCGTAAGGGACCGATTGGATCCAAAAGTTTAATGCTATGGTTAGAATTTATTCTTAATACTTTTCTCGTAGTTGCGGATGCTTGAGGGAGGGTTAGTCATAAGTAGGAGGTTTGTTCAAGTAAGAACAGCACCTAAGCACCGGTCCACCCACATATCAAATTATCAAAGTAGCGAACAGAAATCGAACCAACATGGTGAAAGTCACTAGATGAAATTCCCGTGTACCCTCAAGAATGCTTTGCTTATTATAAGAGATCGTTTTGCCTATCCTTTGACTCAAAAGGATTGGGCTACCTTGCTACACTTTTGCTACTACTATCGTTACTTGCTCGTTATAAATTATCTTGCTATCAAACTACTCTGCTACTTACAATTTCAGCACTTGCAGACATTACCTTGCTGAAAACCACTTGTCATTTCCTTCTGCTCCTCGTTGGATTCGACACTCTTACTTATCAAAAAGAGCTACAATTGATCCCCTATACTTGTGGGTCATCAACTTCCATGATGATAAATGGCGCGTCATGGAAGTGCTTTCGTCAAGGGTAACCGACACGTGGAATCCACCGTAACGGGTCGCCGTTAAGCTATCGGGTTCCGGTTTGGATCCGATAACCCGTTAACAACTCGGACCAATGGGGATTTTCACGTATAAAATTCTCATTCGCCAGCGGATCGACGTGTCGGGCAATCGTTGGGATAGTTGTCATCTAACGAATTGACGGGACACGCCTATGATACGTCGACACGTGGCTCGGCCCAACAGTGGCCCATTCAGGTCAAAAGGCCGGCCCGTTTGACCTGGTCAAAAGGTAACATCTGACCCACTTAAAGCCTGCTAGCGGCCTATTAGCATATAGCCCATTTACAGCTCGCTAACTCACGGCCCATTATGGCTTATCCGAATTAGGCCCAGTAGCGTCATCTGGGCTGTCCAATATGATTCCAGCCCGTTGTTACTTCCGGCCCATGTATGGCCCATGACTTCTTTTGGCCCATATGAGGCCCTTTGTAACTCTTGGCCCATTAACGACCCATGGTGAAACTGGCCCGTAATGAACAGTGTATCGCTTTATACCCATTAACGACCCATTATTCCATTGGGCCGTTTCCAACCCGTGTTATCTTTGCCTTCTCAGGGCCCATTGAGGGAGTCCTGGATTAGGGGGTCCCCGTGTAACACCCCGGATGTAACTTTCCATATTTGTAACTCCAACTCTTGCCATTTTCGGCTATGTGTTATGATATTCCCTTCATGGTCGGGTTTTTGTCTTTCGTTTTGCATTTTGTTCATGTCATGCATTTCATATCATGTCATCATGTGCATCTCATTTGCATACGTGTTCGTCTCATGCATCCGAGCATTTCCCCGTTGTCCGTTTTGCAATCCGGCACTCCCACATGCACCGGCGCACCCCTCTTGTCTCTTTTTGTGAGCGGGTGTTAAACGTTCTCGGAATGGACCGAGGTTTGCCAAGTGGCCTTGGTACACCACCGGTAGACCACCTGTCAAGTTTCGTTCCATTTGGAGGTCGTTTGATGCTCCAACGGTTAACCCGGTAACCGCAAAGGCCTTTTGTCTGTTGCAGCCAAACACCCATACAAACAGCCCAATAACCCACCTAAGTCACTTCCATGCTCTCCGTCGTTCGATCACGATCATGTGGGCGAAAACCGCACTCCATTTGGAGTCTCCTAGCTCCCTCTAGCTATAAATATGTGAGCCTCCCCGAAATCCCACAGTCAAAAAAACCCTAGCCCGCTCCCTCTCCACCGCCGGACGTGTCCAGTCCGGCCGGAGAAACCCGCGCCGCCGCCCGCAGCCAACCGGGGCATGCCACGTCAGCACCCCGGCCTCCCGCGCCGCCGGCCCGC